>NC_088848.1:790725-808225 GCF_904066995.2 Poecilia reticulata | reverse complement strand
CTGCGGTCAGAGCTGCGGTCAGAGCTGCGGTCAGAGCTGCGGGGTCAGAGCTGCGGGGTCAGAGCTGCGGTCAGAGCTGCAGTCAGAGCTGCGGTCAGAGCTGCGGTCAGAGCTGCGGTCAGAGCTGCGGTCAGAGCTGCGGTCAGAGCTGCGGTCAGAGCTGCAGTCAGAGCTGCGGTCAGAGCTGCGGTCAGAGCTGCGGGGTCAGAGCTGCGGTCAGAGCTGCGGTCAGAGCTGCGGTCAGAGCTGCGGTCAGAGCTGCGGTCAGAGCTGCAGTCAGAGCTGCGGTCAGAGCTGCGGTCAGAGCTGCAGTCAGAGCTGCGGTCAGAGCTGCGGTCAGAGCTGCAGTCAGAGCTGCAGTCAGAGCTGCAGTCAGAGCTGCGGTCAGAGCTGCGGGGTCAGAGCTGCGGTCAGAGCTGCGGTCAGAGCTGCAGTCAGAGCTGCGGTCAGAGCTGCGGGGTCAGAGCTGCAGTCAGAGCTGCGGTCAGAGCTGCAGTCAGAGCTGCAGTCAGAGGTGCAGTCAGAGCTGCAGTCAGAGCTGCGGTCAGAGCTGCAGTCAGAGCTGCAGTCAGAGGTGCAGTCAGAGCTGCGGTCAGAGCTGCAGTCAGAGCTGCAGTCAGAGCTGCAGTCAGAGCTGCGGTCAGAGCTGCGGGGTCAGAGCTGCGGTCAGAGCTGCGGTCAGAGCTGCAGTCAGAGCTGCAGTCAGAGCTGCGGTCAGAGCTGCGGGGTCAGAGCTGCGGGGTCAGAGCTGCAGTCAGAGCTGCAGTCAGAGCTGCAGTCAGAGCTGCGGTCAGAGCTGCGGGGTCAGAGCTGCAGTCAGAGCTGCGGGGTCAGAGCTGCGGGGTCAGAGCTGCAGTCAGAGCTGCAGTCAGAGCTGCAGTCAGAGCTGCGGTCAGAGCTGCGGGGTCAGAGCTGCAGTCAGAGCTGCGGGGTCAGAGCTGCGGGGTCAGAGCTGCAGTCAGAGCTGCAGTCAGAGCTGCAGTCAGAGCTGCGGGGTCAGAGCTGCGGGGTCAGAGCTGCAGTCAGAGCTGCAGTCAGAGCTGCAGTCAGAGCTGCAGTCAGAGCTGCGGTCAGAGCTGCGGTCAGAGCTGCGGTCAGAGCTGCGGTCAGAGCTGCGGTCAGAGCTGCGGGGTCAGAGCTGCAGTCAGAGCTGCGGTCAGAGCTGCGGTCAGAGCTGCGGGGTCAGAGCTGCGGGGTCAGAGCTGCGGTCAGAGCTGCAGTCAGAGCTGCGGTCAGAGCTGCGGTCAGAGCTGCGGTCAGAGCTGCGGTCAGAGCTGCGGTCAGAGCTGCAGTCAGAGCTGCGGTCAGAGCTGCGGTCAGAGCTGCAGTCAGAGCTGCAGTCAGAGGTGCAGTCAGAGCTGCAGTCAGAGCTGCGGTCAGAGCTGCAGTCAGAGCTGCAGTCAGAGGTGCAGTCAGAGCTGCGGTCAGAGCTGCAGTCAGAGCTGCAGTCAGAGCTGCAGTCAGAGCTGCGGTCAGAGCTGCGGGGTCAGAGCTGCGGTCAGAGCTGCGGTCAGAGCTGCAGTCAGAGCTGCAGTCAGAGCTGCGGTCAGAGCTGCGGGGTCAGAGCTGCGGGGTCAGAGCTGCAGTCAGAGCTGCAGTCAGAGCTGCGGTCAGAGCTGCGGGGTCAGAGCTGCAGTCAGAGCTGCGGGGTCAGAGCTGCGGGGTCAGAGCTGCAGTCAGAGCTGCAGTCAGAGCTGCAGTCAGAGCTGCGGTCAGAGCTGCGGGGTCAGAGCTGCAGTCAGAGCTGCGGGGTCAGAGCTGCGGGGTCAGAGCTGCAGTCAGAGCTGCAGTCAGAGCTGCAGTCAGAGCTGCGGGGTCAGAGCTGCGGGGTCAGAGCTGCAGTCAGAGCTGCAGTCAGAGCTGCAGTCAGAGCTGCGGTCAGAGCTGCAGTCAGAGCTGCAGTCAGAGCTGCGGTCAGAGCTGCGGGGTCAGAGCTGCAGTCAGAGCTGCAGTCAGAGCTGCAGTCAGAGCTGCGGGGTCAGAGCTGCGGGGTCAGAGCTGCGGTCAGAGCTGCGGGGTCAGAGCTGCGGTCAGAGCTGCGGTCAGAGCCTAACAGGAAGTTCATCCCAGACTCTCAGCTGGTCTGAAGCGATCCGTCTGATGGGATTCCAGCTGCTGCTACATATTCCGTCTGCCTCCATCCTGCTGGCTGCAGGCGGCTCCGATCCTCCTGAACTGAATCCTGAGCTGGACCAGAACCGAGGCTCACGGCCCACCATTCTGTTCTAATGTCAAATCTTTGTTCTGCTAATTCTGAACAAACACAATTTCAGAGTCGTGATGTTTCCACTAAATAAGAAATTAAATCAAAATCATGTGAATAAGCAATAAAAGTCATAATTCAGCCATGGTGGCGCCAGCGCTCACCTTCTGTCAGCCAATCAGAGGAGACGCCGGTGTTGGAGCAACAAGCCCCGCCTACCTGGGAGCGGCTACGTATGCGGCGCTTTGGTGACGCTGTGGTCGGCCAGAAGAATCGGAACCGAGCCGGTTCCGGTTCGTCGCCTCGTCTGGAAACAAGCGGTGAGTTTCATCTGAACCTCTGCAGCAGGAACCAGGGCCGTGCGGATCCTGCTGGGTTCGGGTTCTGACCCACAGACGGAACCGCCGGTCCGTTCGGACCTGCTGCGCCGCAGGGCTCCGCTGACTGGAAAGGGTTAAAATCATCTGTTTGCATCCATTTCCTCATTTCGTCCCAACAACATGGGAGGGCGGCTGAAACCTGATGAACCTCTCCGTTTCCATGGCAACGGTTGCCATGGAGTTTCAGGCGTTTTTATGTTATTGAGTTAAAAGCTCCCTAAACGCTCCGCCCGCCTCTTCCGGGACGAACCGCGGTTCCCATCAGAACCAGAACCGACTGGACCAGAACCAGCAGAGCGCAGAGGGGGTCAGACACATGGTGAACCAATCATCTCTGATCGGTCCGCTTCGTTTCTGCCTGAAGCTTCAGGAGGAAAATCACGTTTCTTCATGTGACGTCACATTTTAACGGACAGCCATCTTGGTAGGCAGTTGCTATGACAACAATAAACAAGCTCAGAACTAGCTCTCGTTCCTATAAAGTACTTTAATACCTGAATACTCTGTCCGCCTGCATAATACCAACATGAACATCAGTGATACTTACTGCCGAGCTAGCAGCGTTAGCTTAGCTAACGTCTCTGCTACAAGCAGCCTACGTGTTTGTTGCTACATGTTCTCACTCTTTCCATTCTCCGTCCCTTAGGGTCAGAGGTCAGAGGTCAGGTTCCTCTGAACTGTTCCTGAAAGTCCTGCTGAGGAAGGAACTCCATCTGTCTAAACCTGCTCCTCTTCCTCTCCTCTTCCTGTCCTCCTCCTCTTCCTCTGCTCCTCTTCCTCTCCTCCTCTTCCTCTCTTCCTCTCCTCTCCTCCTCTCCTCCTCTTCCTCTCCTCCTCTTCCTCTCTTCCTCTGCTCCTCTTCCTCTCCTCCTCTTCCTCTCCTCCTCTTCCTCTCCTCTCCTCCTCTTCCTCTCTTCCTCTTCCTCTCTTCCTCTGCTCCTCTTCCTCTCTTCCTCTGCTCCTCTTCCTCTCCTCCTCTTCCTCTCCTCCTCTTCCTCTGCTCCTCTTCCTCTCCTCCTCTTCCTCTCCTCCTCTTCCTCTCTTCCTCTCCTCTCCTCCTCTTCCTCTCTTCCTCTCCTCCTCTTCCTCTGCTTCTCTTCCTCTCTTCCTCTCCTCCTCTTCCTCTTCCTCTCCTCCTCTTCCTCTCTTCCTCTCCTCCTGCAGCAGGTCTTCCTCTCTTCCTCTCCTCCTGCAGCAGGTCTTCCTCTCTTCCTCTCCTCCTCTTCCTCTCCTCTCCGACTGAAGTGGATTTTATTTTCTGGAGGATCCAGTGGGTGGAGGCGTGGGAGGTGGATGATTGGATAGCAGCCGGATGCTTTGGGCCGATGGCGGCTGCCTGCTCAGTAACAATGGTCCGTCTGTAATAAGACCCCCCATGTCCCCCCCCCCGCCCCCCCTCCCCACTCCCCCCCCCCCTCATGACGAGTCGAGGCGCCAACAAAAGGAAGCGTTGGAATTAGGAACGGATTAAACGTCTATTTTAACGTCTTTTGTCGGGTCCAAACGGAGCGAGACAGAAGTGGGCCGAGCTGCGGTTCTGCATACCAAGTGCAGCTAAAATAATGAAACAGCAGCTGATGCTCCGTCTGGAAAGGAGTCGGATGAACACAGAGCTTCTCCAGCAGGTCCAAACCTTTCGCTGCACATTTCATGCATCTATCCAAACACTGTGGAGGGCCTTGTTGCCATAGCAACGGGGATCGGCTGCGTGTCCAGCTCTACTTGTTGCTCTAGTGAAGCAGCCAAGAGGCGGCGCTCAGCTTCCCCTCAAGATTCTCCTTCCTTCCTTCCTTCCTTCCTTCCTTCCTTCCTTCCTTCCTTCCTTCCTTCCTTCCTTCCTTCCTTCCTTCGTTTCTTCCTTCCTTCCTTCGTTTCTTCCTTCCTTCTGTCCTTCCATCCTTCCTTCATTTCTTCCTTCCTTCCTTCCTTCCTTCCTTCCATCCTTCATTTCTTCCTTCCTTCCTTCCTTCCTTCCTTCTGTCCTTCCTTCCTTCGTTTCTTCCTTCCTTCCTTCTGTCCTTCCTTCCTTCGTTTCTTCCTTTCATCCTTCCTTCCTTCCGTCCTTCCTTCTTTGGTCATCCCTCGTTGCCATCGGTTACCAGGTGTGTCGTCTGAGCGTTAAACGGAGCAGAACGGTTGCTGGAGCGATGCCTGTGGGGGCGCTGCACCAAGAACCACTGAAGGAAACGACACAAAAACCTCTGAAGACACTGAGAGCAACTTCCTTCTTCACCAGATGGAAACAAGATGGAGGATTTTAGCGGTTGGAGGATTTCTCTTTAGGCTAAAGACCAGGAGCCATTTCTGCTGCTAGCGCTAGGCTAGCATGTTAGCTTTGGTTGGATTTACCCAGAATGCCATGCGCTGTAGTCCACTTCCTGCTGTTGGAGCGGTCTCTGGTCCGCTTGGCTTTCACATTCAGAGGTCGATTAGCGTTCACCCCTGTGACCTCATCAGTGACCTCACCGTCCTGCTCCCCAGTGTTTCTCAATGAAAGCCCCTGCAGACCAAACCTCTCTGGTCTCAGGCAGAAGTTTGTTGTTCAGTTTTCAGATCGTCGGTCGGTTTTTTCTCCCAAAGCTTTTTATCGCTGTTATAATTCCTGATAAGCTGATTAGAGGCTGACTTGACGACCTTCCTTCATATCGGACACAACTGGAGCGTTTCAGCGGCTGCTGAACCCTGAAGGCTGCGGCGCGTTAATCAGCGGCGGCTTAGTGTTGAAACGTTGGCAGCTTCTCTGCTGTCGTCCTGATTCGCCGTGTTTGTCCACTTAGTGCTGCTGCAGCTCAGAGGCAGCTGTTCAAATGGACAGTGATGACCAAAGGCTTTATATAAACTCTGCTGCTGGGGCTTTAATGGAGGCAGATGAACACTGACAGCTTCAGTGGAGCGGCCCCCGACCGGAGAACGGGTAACACCGGCGCCTCGCACCGCAGATCCGGGACAAAACTGGAAACGGCTTATTTCATAAAACAGGTGATAAAAATACCTACAATCATTTCAATGAGAGAAAAACCAGCTGCTCATGGAAACATTCAGATTATATTTAACATCTGATGCACTGTAAAACATGATGATCAATCAGAAACCAGCTGATCAAGATAAAAACACTGAATATGACCAGATCAGGAAGTGGAGGCTGTGTGGACAGACGTTTGATTTGTTCAAGGATGTAGCAGCAGCAACATAAATACAAATAAAAATAATCAGAACTGAAACGCCTCCAGCTCTCATTTCTCTCTAAGCCTCTTTTTTTCTGGCTTTTCTCCTTTTTGTCCTTGTGAAAGTTTTGTTCCCAGATTAAAACATTCATGAGATAAAAACAAACTTCATGCAGTTCATGTTAAACTGAGGACTGAATTAATGTGCTTTTATTTTGTTACCCTCTGTATTAATGCACGAGGAGATCTGCCAGCAGGGAGCGGATTGTTGGATTAAATCAAGCTGAACACATCAGACGGATCCTCCAGAGACGGAGTGGAAACTGGGCTGCAGATGAAGCTGCTGAGAGTTTCCTCTGCAGACGAGTCGATCAGACGGGCGGCTGCAGCAGAGCCGCGCTTTCTGCTTACCTGGCTGCAGCAGCTGCTGCAGCCAACAGGAAAACTTTCTCTGGTTCTCATCCTGGGTTTGAATTATTTAAAAGTTGAGCTTCTGTTTGTGCATTCAGAGCGTTTCCCCGCGGAGCGAGTGAGACGCAGCGGCTGAGGAGGAGGAAGAGTGTTGATCTGTTGTGTGATTCCTCTGTTGGAGCCGCAGCAGAAAAATTACAGCTGGAAACATGAAAATGATTCTTGGGCCACCGAGCCGCTCAGATTATTCTGGAGATGCTCTATTCATGCAGATGTTCCATTATGGGCCTCCTACACACACCGGCTTCAGCAAGACGGGAACACAGATGAGTGTGTGTGTGTGTGTGTGTGTGTGTGTGTGTGTGTGTGTGCGCGTGTGTGAAATGACAATAATTCAGTGCAGGAAAGGGTGCAGAAAGAGTCGCAGGAAAATGGGCTGAAAGAGGAACAAATCGAACCTCCAGCTGAGTTTGGACCCGTCCAGAACCGGCCCGAATATTAACACATTTAATGTTTCAGTTTGTTGGTGTTCTCCTCCTTCAGTCCGGTCGACCCGGTTCTACTGGACCCAGAACATCTGCTCCACCTCCAGCTGCTCTGAGTCAAACCAACCTGTTCCCCTCCTGGCCTGTGGGGGCGCTGCACCAAGAACCACTGAAGGAAACGACACAAAAACCTCTGAAGACGCTGAGAGCAACTTCCTTCTTCACCAGATGGAAACAAGATGGAGGATTTTAGCGGTTGGAGGATTTCTCTTTAGGCTAAAGACCAGGAGCCATTTCTGCTGCTAGCGCTAGGCTAGCACGTTAGCTTTGGTTGGATTTACCCAGAATGCCCTGTTCCGTAGTCCACTTCCTGCTTTTTTAGCAGTCTCACATTCAAACCAACCAGAGTTCACTTCAACCAAACCCAGACCGAGGTTTGGAGGACCAGAGTTAGCTTAGCATTCACACCTAGCGGCAGTGCTAGCCTGTTTGGCGCCCTTGGCGAACAACCCCACCGACGCCCACTTTCTTCTTCTACTAATATCCAATTAGCATTATCTGCTGTTACTTCAGCTGTTAACTTTTCTTCTCCTGGTTCTTCCCGTCTGTAGAAGCTCCACCTGGTCCGACATTCTGTTTTAGCAGTCGGCTAACAGGAAGTTCTAAAACATAGAAAGATCTCCTGGTTCAGTTCTTCTGTCTTCTCAAACCTCCAGATGGCAGCTGGTTCTGAGCCTGGTTCTGGTTCTGAGCCTGGTTCTGGTTCTGGTTCTGAGCCTGGTTCTGAGCCTGGTTCTGGTTCTGAGCCTGGTTCTGGTTCTGAGCCTGGTTCTGGTAGTTTCTTCTTGTTAAAGGGGCGTTTTTCCTCTCCACTTTCGCCCCCTGCTGGTCAGGAGGGCAGTGACTCGATGCTCTGCTGAGTTTCCTTGGATTGAAACTTTTTGAACTTAGAATAATAAACTAATGCATTAACTGATAACTAGATTAACTTGAAATGACTTTTTTGGTAAAGTGTTTTGAGCTGCCATTGTTGTGGCTTGTCGCCATAGTAACAAACCGAATAAAAATATACAGTGAGGTTTATTAAGATTATACCAAGAAACAGTCTGAATTCATGAATCTGAACAGATTCGTGAATCCAGACTGAACTGAACTGAATCTGTTCAGTTATTTAATAAGTGGTAGAAAAGTTAGAGATGCTCCCGGATGGTTTCTGCTCCCTGGAGGTTCCGGGTCGACCTGCAGAACCGCCTCACCGCGCTGTCAGAACATCACACCGAGTTTGAAGCTCCTTGTTTGTTCAAATTAATATTTTAGAGGCTCATAATGACGACTTCAGAGGAGAAGTTGGTGAACATCCCACAATCAAAGGAAGCGTGTCCCCGACCTGTTTCCTGTCTCACCCTTCTACTCCCCTAATTGCCCACCTGTGGGCGTCCTAATTAGCCCGGGTGTTAATCAGGAAGAGGAGCGAGAAAGCAGACACCACAGAAGAAGAAAGAGGGCCGTGCTGCAGAATCAAGGTTAGAAATGACTTTTAGTAAATTAAAACAAAGTACTTGTGGCATTTTGAGAGACGAGCTAATGATGTGCGTTAAAGCAGAGATTTATGACTGAGCGCTCTGCAGAAGGCTATTAGCTGCAGCTTTGATTTATTCATCGGAGGAACCAGGCGGCACAATAAATATGGAAATAACTGCTGGCCTTTTCAGACGGTGGCTCTGGAGGGGGAGAACCCGCATCTGAGGCCCGGATCAGACGAGCTGAGGATTAATCCGACATGTCGCTCAAATCTGGGCACTGAAAATGAAAAATAACCTGAAATCAATGCTAATGTTGTTTTATTTACTTAATATTAATGGTATTAAAACAGATCCTGATTAAACCTGCAGATTTTCTGCCACCACTGAAATGTTGCTGATTTATTTTTAATCTTTTGTGGCTCTAGTTGCAAATATCACAAAGTTTATACAGGAAACGGGCAGAAAGAGAGAACAGGGCGAAGACTGCAGAGTTACACTGTAAAAAGTTAACAGTAGTAATTAAGAGAACGGGATTAATATTCACCATTTCATTTATTCATCTAAACGTCAGTTTCAAACTAAATATTCTCTCAAGCTAAATGTTTTGCTAAATATTTAGCTCCTACTCTACAGGAGCTAACAAAATATGAAGCTCTGAACCAAATATTCAGCTTCAGATGAAATATTTCACTTGCTAAATATTTAGTTTGAAACTGTGACATTTAGAAATGAATGAATTATGTGGCTAAAATATGACTTTGTAAAATGGGACCTTTTTTTTCTCTCATGCTAATTATCTAAAATTGTTGCTGTTAATTTTTTTCAGTGTAACTCGAAGCGAAGGTCCCAGGATCCATCAAACCTTCTGTGCTGAAGACGAACGGTTTCCTCTTCCTCCACCTGAGCTCTGCTCCTCTGGACTGTCTTCAGTTTGGTTTCTGTTCGATTACATGATGGATCTATTGAGTATTGATCATTTTATCATAAACATTCAGCTGGATGTGAAAACCACTGCAGCTTAGATTCCATGTTTTATTACCAAAACATGTTGAGGTTCCTGAGGTTTGCAGCTGAAACGTCTGAAAAGTGTGGAGAAGTTCTGGAGCAGAACGTCTGCCTGGAGAAACTGCTGCTGCTGGAATCCGTTTACGACAGAAACACTCAGCCTGTCTGAGGAAACACAACAATAACTCTGTGTAACGATGCCAACACGCCGCTGTGCATCAGGGTGAGCACAAAGCATCATGGGAGATGGCGCCGCTTCCCAAACACGTGGAAGCTGCGGGCGTCCGGGCAGACTTCACTCTGTAAAGAGGCTTATTCACTTCTTCTGGAAAAATCCGACCTAATCAGTACCAGCCGTCATGTTACACTGCAAAAAGTAAATCTGGCACAATCCAAGTTGTTTTACTTTATTTTTCTAATTTTTCCTCGTTTTTCTGGTTGAGTCGTTGCTGGTTGGATCTTGTTCGCTCTGGTTCTGGATTTCTGCTCTGTTACTTTCTGACAGGTGTGATGGGTAACCATGGCAACGAGGTCCTTCCTGATTGGTCAAGAAGTCAAGATCTGTTTTCCATTTATGTTTTTATAAGTCGGCAACAAAAAGGAGAAGATGAAACATGAGCAGACATTATGTTTTATCTCAGGTGATTTTTTTATGTCAGTCAGATGGTAAATAAGGGTCAAAAGGTCAAGGTGACGTCGTTCATGTCATGTGGAGCAGGAAGGTTCACCTGAGGCTTCCGTTGTTTTCTCAGAGTCTGTTTTCCTGCTTCGTGTTGCCAGTCAGGTTCCATTTAAATGGCAGGCCCTGGTAAGGCGCTGGCCCCTAGTGGAGGGACGTGTTCACTACATAAGGATGTTTTCTGTTTCCATCTTTAAACTGTTTCAAACCAACTCAAGCAAAACTTTTTTGCCAAAGTGAGGAAGGTTTTCTGGTTTCTGCCGTTTTCATCAACGATGCTTCAAAATGAGCATAAAAACTGTTGGTGGCTCCAGTTAACTCAGGATTTCACACGGAGCGCATCAGGCAGAGACGGCACCAGAATTTAAAACTGACTTTTACATCTACTTGTTTCTCTTTGTGTGATTTGTGGGACAGAAGCAGAGAGAACCTGCAGTTAGAACCTCGTTCTGCTTCGGCACCAACTCAAAGTGAAATCACTCTCCTCTTCCTGACACATTTCTTCTCTTCTCCTGACCTTCATCTGTCTCCATTATTACATTTTCATGTCATCATTTGGATGTCGAGCGACGGCTGCATGCAGAGAACCCGCCTCACCTTTATCCTGGACATGAAAGATGGCGTCCGACTGATGTTTGTGGCCGTCAGAGTCGGACTGGAGCGGCTGACAGCTGCGGCGCTGGAGCTGCCGCCGTTGCTCCGCGTTGCATCACGCCTCGGCTTCGTTGGACTCCGGCGGGTTGCAGATAGATTTAAATGAGATCCGTGGACTGATTGTGTTGCAGAACCGCAGGCGGTGTGTAAACACGGTGTTGGATGTCGGCGTTCCGGCTGGAGCTGGAATCCTTGTTTCACTCCGTTAATTAAAGAACAACTTTCTGCTGGAGCGGAAAGTTCTCAGCTCAAAGTAGCAAACGTTTCTCTGGTATGATGGGATGCTAATGCTGTTTACAGGGAGCACTGGTGATCTCATGCTAACAGCAATTAGCCAGAAAAGATGCTAACACAAAGACAGATTCATACCACATAATTCCTAGTTTCTCTCCCAGTGCAGAAGCTGTTATGCTGCGTATTAGATTAGCATAGTTGACTGTGTTAACTAGCTAATGCTAACATGCTATTCCTGTTTTAGCTCAGAATTAGCAAACGTATTTCTATCTGCTCACTAACTAGGAGTAAGATTTTGTTAAGATCATTTGTGTCTGAGATTTGACTTCCTTATATCCCCCCTCACAGCATGATGCTGCCACTACCGTACATTACAGTTAGGATGGTAAGCATCCCAGTTTTTCCTCCAAATGTAACAAAACCTTTCATGTCCAAACAGTTCATTTTACTTCCATCAGATCTCCAAAAGCTCTTTAATCTTTAATCCCCAAACTGTAATCTGACTTTTTTTGTTTTCACGTTGTGAATCTTCAGTGTTGTGTTTTTAATCCAGCTAGTTCGTGCAAAACGTGCAAACAAATGGAGCAAATTGCACATCTTTCTGAATTTTCCCCATAATTTGAAACACTAAGATGTGAAGTTATAGTTTTGTCTTTGTTTATGTTGACTGTTTTCTTGTTAAATTGAAACCTACGCACCTGACTGGGTCTCACAACTTTCATCTGTTGCACTTTAATTAAAAAAAGGTGTTTATGCTGTTTACTCAGTCATGCTAACATCTCCCAATAACACCTCTGAATATGTTTCTGGGTTTGCTGAGAGCAGAGGAAGCTGCTGCTGCAGTGGCTGAACTGTTTCTGGAGGTGTTGGACGATCCTGCTACTGCCAGCTGGGCTTCAGCTCACAGGTGAACCTGACGACCTGCTGCTGCACATTCAGCTCCTCTGCTGAGCGGCTCAATGTTGGGATGAAGCTGGGTGTTGGTTTGTTGGCATTGTGTGTGTGTGTGTGTGTGTTTAATCATGTGCATTAATGCCTGCAGCCGTCTCCCCCGGCGCTGTGTGGAAACGTAATGCGATTGCCACCAGTGGCTCTGATGTCAGTCTCGCTGTGATTCATCGTTTTTTCACTCCTTTAAAAACAACTTTCCATCGCATCAGAGGCTTCCTGGAAGACCAATCAGGGACGGTGAGACACGCTGAAGGAAGACATCCACTGTCAGGAGGTCCTGAAATCTCTGGTTCTTGTTTCTCACTCACCAAGGCTCAGAGTTGAACACTGGGTCTGGTTTCCCGTCTCCCTGTTTACAGTTTTATTATTACCAGAATAATAAAACTCTGGTAATAAACGCTAATTATTGGCCTTTTATTAGAATAAAAAACACTAATAGTTCGCTACAAAACTAGTTCAAACCGATTCTTCATAATTTCTGCTTCTGTCAATCTGTGATCAAAGGATCCTCATGATAGATGATCTATGATGGATCCTGATGATCTATCATAGATCCTGATGATCTATCATAGATCCTGATGATCTATCATAGATCATCAGGATCTATCATAGATCATCAGGATCCATCATACTAGACACGTGGAGACATTAAAGTGTCTTTTTAACATTTGTTAAGTTTTAAATATTAATCCATGCTTAGTGAATCGTTCCCTCCTTCCCTCCATCCTCCATTTTGTTTAACGAAGCCTCTCGTATAGAGCGCCACCATTATGCAGACTGCGTTCACATTTCCACCCAGGAATTTTTCAATCTTTGGAGTTATTCAGTGAAACATCGTAAAAGATATTCAAAATTTCTCATTGTGTTTGATAAACGTTTCTTAAAAGTATTCATGTGGCCCACAGAACCCAGACGGTGAGTAGTTGAAGCAAAATATCAATATTACGGCATAAGCCCCGCCCATAACATTCTGACCAATCACATCCCGCCTCTGTGATCCGTACCGGACCTTCTAACCAATCACAGCTCACCTCTCGGAGCTCTGTGCCGGAGGGAACTGTAGCTTGGCTCCGCTGTAGCTTAACTAGCTCCGTTTGTTCCTGACGTTCTCCGTCTACATTTGGTGAACTTTGAACTCGGTGAAGCTCATGTCCAGCAGCTCATGTCCAGCTCGGTTTTCCTCCCAGGAATTCAGGTAAAAACCAAAAACAACTCAAATATTTTCCTTCAACAAAGACAGCCGCTTGAGTTTCTTTCACTCGTTTTAGTAGCTTCCTCTTTGTTGTACCGCGCATGCGTACGTTAAAGTACCGTCGCAGTAGTGACGTCAAAACCTCCCGTGTATTTACAAGATGGAGGGCAGGTTAACTTTTCCCCGGCAGTTTATGTAAATAACATTTATTAAATCCTTCGGTAGCCTTTTGAATGCTAATGTAGCGGAACCATAAATGACCAAAGTGCGTTTTTCTTCCTGTTGTCGGAAGGACGGACTGCATTTCCCGTTGCTCTGACACAAGCTGCCGCTTTTCTCTCCTGTTATTGGCTCCAGTTCATGAATCGTTGCTCTGCTCAATGAGATAATCTGTTGCTAAAGAACAGATGTAGTAATTTCAAACATTCACATCCATTTCTGTGTGTGTGTGTGTGTGTGTGTGTGTGTGTGTGTGTGTGTGTGTGTGTGTGTGTGTTGCTGCACTAATTAGGCTGAAGGCATCCAGTCCTTATGGCATTTGACTGAAAACTGTGAACACATGCATAGTAATCTTCTGCTGTTGGTTTGCTTCATCCTGCTGGCATTCTGCCCTGACTGTTGCTGATGGTTTGAAGGGGTGATAACAAGGCTTGCAGCATGTTGATGCACCATTTATATGACCTCTGACCTCTGCACCACCAGTCCAGATTCAGCTGGTCTGGTTGCTGGAAAATGCAGAATGTTTCTGGATTGTTGGGCCTGTTTGGAGAACAATCTGAAAGTCTGCAGGGGAATCCGATAACGATGCCTTCAGGCTTCAGCGCCTTGGTGGAATTCATCCACAGCGATCGGAGCAGAAACAGAGATTTACCGTTTAATTACTCCTTCTGATTGGACGAGTTGAGATGTCACATGACAGCGAAGAAGTCTCAGTTTTATGTCAAATCGAGTTTTTTGTCTTTCCTCATCGATCAGCTTTGGTCATTCATGCATGTTTGAGAAATCCTTAAATCTCCATGGCAACCATTGAGCTGTTACAACACCTGGGTGGACCTAGCCCCGCCCCCGAGGCATAGCTCCTCCTTCAGACTAGCCAGCAGCAATTAGCAAACAGCTGGTGCAGCTGCTGCTCAGTGTAAAAACGTTAAAGGGTTAATAGAGGAGCCATGTTGGGATGACTTCCTGGAGGCGGAGCTTCAGAAAGAGCAGGAGCTTCTTAAAGAGACAGAGACCCAATTTCAAGGAGTTAAATCAAGAAGTAAAAATTTTTTAAAATCACATTTTATATATGACTGGCGACCTGTCCAGGTGACCCCGCCTCTCGCCCGAAACGTTAGCTGGAGATGGGCACCAGCACCTCCCGACCCCATTAAGGGACAAGGTTGCAAGAAAATGGATGGATTTATATACGTATACAGCATTTTCATATAACATTTTATCACGGACTGAAACCTGACAATCTGGAGTTGGATCAGAGTTTTGAAATGCAGTAATGTGAAGTTCTTGCTGGGATCAGAGTGTCGGCTGCATGAGGGGAACGATTCAGCCTCAGACAAAACACTTCACTGAACTACGGTTAGCTGTTATTGGTCGTAGTAGGAGTTTTAGTTTCACGCTTTGTTCCTTTAGTATTGTGATTATGTTTCCATCGAGTGGATAATGAATACTCAGCAGAAGACTGACTGGTGTTTCCTCCCAACTTTTGCTGTCGCTGGTCTGCGCAGCGCCACCAGGTGGATTATGACGGCGTCAGCGAAAACCGACGGAAACTGATTGGTTCACATCAGATTAAAAGGCTAATAAATTGATTCATGAACACGAAAACCAAGGAGGTTACATCTGTACTTTCAGGATGTTTTGTAAACTCAAAATAAATATAATTCCACATAATGTTCCAGTTCGTTACAGCTGGAATTATAACTAACTATAACTGACAGTTATAATTCCAGTTGGTTAGTTTTTCCCCGTTATGTTTTCATTTATTCCTGTTAAAGTTAATTGGTTATTTGTTGTTAATTGGTTACCTGTTGAGTCGTTGCCATAACAACCCTGGTTTGCTCCTGTCCTAACTGCGTTTGGCTCCCGGTCTGACTGATGTTTCACCTCCCATCATGGTTTCCTGTCTCCTCCGTCGTTTTGCTTCGTATTTCCTGGTCGACTCGTTACCAGGATCAGCTGTCGGTGGAACCGTCCCTGACAGCTGGACCGCTGCTGCCTGTCACCTGACCTCATTATCTCCCTGCCCAGCTGCTCCACGTTACTAATTAGTGTCACTTTAATAAATGAGCCGTTGACACTTCCTCCCTGTCGGCGTCCAATTGGTACCGGATCAGTTCTAGTTTTGTCTTCGCTGACCGTAAAGCTGCTGTTTATAATCCGTATTTACTGTCGGCTCGGTTTTAATGAGACGCCGACACCTGTGGGGTAAGAGGCTCAAACAGGAAGCAGTCACACCGGCCCCGCCCCGATCATCCTGGGCTACAGGTCCGCGTCCCGGCAGGACAGGAAGTCAGTTAGACCGCCAGAAAACGCTCAGGTTTACATCCTTCAGCTTAATAAGTCCAGGCTGCTGGCATACAGTACCAACGTTTCCCATAAAGCTCTTCAGAAGCAGCTGAAGCAAAACTACAAACTGTAAAATGTAGTAAAATAACAGCCATAAATAAGGAACAGGAGCAATAAAATACTAAACACTGCCAGTTAAAACCAACAAGGTCAAACCATGTTGCTTATTACTGAAAGCTGAAGAGTAAAAACAGGTTTAAAGCTGAAGGATTATGAAGCTCCGCCCCCTCTGAGACCTTCACACCTGCAGGAGCTGCAGCTCAGCCGACCTGCCGGGCCGAGACGGTAAGCAGGGATGGAGACGTTCAGAGAGGCCCGGCGGGTCGGGAAGGTCATTCAGACACTTAGAAACAAAAGTAAGAATGTTAACAGGAACTGTGAAATCCACCGGCAGCCAGTGAAGTGAGGCCAGCACACAGGTGATGTTTTCTGCTGTCGGAGTTAAAAGGCATTCAGCAAAGACTGACTCACTCCAACATGGAGTCCACTGCATCAAACTCAGACAGGAAGAAAAGCTCAGATCTGGACAGAAGGATGTCACAACCGGTAAAGATCTTAAAACTGCTCCACGTTACGATCACTGTCTGACTTAAAAGCTGTGAGGGATCACAGGTCCATGCTGCCTGCAGCAGAAGGTTCTGGTTCGATTCCGGGTCTTTCTGCATGGAGCTGCATGGTGGGTTCTCTCTGGGTACTCCGGCTCCAGAAACACCACTGTCAGGTTAACTGGTCTCTAAATTCTCCCTGTGTCTGAGTGTGTGTTGCCCTGAGACGGACTGGTGACCCGTCCAGGTGACCCGTCCAGGTGACCTGTCCAGGTCCAGGTGACCCGTCCAGGTGACCCGTCCAGGTGACCCCGCCTCTCACCCAAAACGTTCCCTGGAGAGGCGGCAGCAGCTCCTGACCCCTGAGGGTCAAGGAGTTAGAAAATGGATGGATGGTCCAAACAATATCACCTCTGATTTTGTTTTTATTCAAGAAATTCAGGTCTAACGAAGCTTCCAACATGGCTTTCATTGAAAAGTTCTGCTTTAGGCATTTTCCCTCCTTCAGTCCGGTCGACCCGGTTCTACTGGAACCAGAACATCTGCTCCACCTCCAGAGTTAAACCAACCTGTTCCCCTCCTGGCCTGTGGGGGCGCTGCACCAAGAACCACTGAAGGAAACGACACAAAAACCTCTGAAGACGCTGAGAGCAACTTCCTGTTTCACCAGATGGAAACAAGATGGAGGATTTTAGCGGTTGGAGGATTTCTCTTTAGGCTAAAGACCAGGAGCCATTTCTGCTGCTAGCGCTAGGCTAGCATGTTAGCTTTGGTTGGATTTACCCAGAATGCCCTGCGCTGTAGTCCACTTCCTGCTTCTGGAGCGGTCTCTGGTCCGCTTGGCGTTCACATTCAAACTGAACCAGAGGTCAGTTCACACCTCACCAACCGAACTGGATTTTATGGACTGGATTCAGGTTAAAGAGGCCTGGTGGGGATGCAGCCTTAGGGGCAGATGGATACAATAAAGAAAACCCAGCTTTTATTTTGGTAGTCCACTTCCAGGTATCAAAGTAAATTTGCATATTTAACTTCAAACTGAATATTAATTTAATGAGAACTAAATGTTTAGTTCTGATCCAACTATATACTGACCCGCCCGTAGTCCGTCTTATTGCTGTTCGTTTATGACTAGCTGTAGCGTTAGCATCCCATAATGACCCCAGTGTGTTTCATCCTGTGGAGACCTGCAGGTTAAATTCCCTGGACTTTCTCTCGGTGCTAATTGGCTTCATGAACGAGGGCAGACGTGTGGGCAGCCAGAAGGAAAAGCTCCTGCATCCTCGCTGCTCCCGCCGGATTCAGCACTTTGTTGCAGGCTGTCATTTTCAGTGAACTGAGTGAAAACTATACTTTTACTCCCCCCTTTGAATCCATTTTCAGCAGAAAGACGTGTTTTTACCGGTATTGTCTCCCTGCGATACTGTCAAACATGAAAAGTTGTAAAGTCACCAACGTACAATCATCTTGTCATTGTGCCGCTTCGCCTCAAGCGTCTGTCAGGACTTT
>NC_088848.1:640725-785725 GCF_904066995.2 Poecilia reticulata | reverse complement strand
ATATTTAGCTACTTGTGCAACTTTCCTCCTAAACGGTTAACCTGCTAACTAATCTGGTGCCAAATATCTAGTTGTAAACTTAACATTTAACTTACTAATTAACTTTTTAATTTGAAACATGGTGAAAATGTGACTTATTATTGCTGTTAATGTTTGATAGTGCAGCTTTCCAAGCAGTCGGGTTTAAAAGATGCATGTAAATGTTGGAATATCGAAATGAATCCAGGAGATCTGCTACTTTGTGACGTTCACAGACTAAAGCGACTTCGTGTTTCCGTCTGACGAAGCCGATCTGATCGTAGACGAAGCGCCGCCTGTGCTTTAGCGCTTTAAATGTGCAAATATCTCACAGGCAGCAACAGCGGTGATGAGCGAAGTGGACGGCAGACGGTGGCCGAGAGACCGGACGAGTAAGAACCGAGTCAGAGAAACGGGGAGCCGATCGGGATGAGTCTGAAGAATCAGAGGCAATAAATGAGCGGCTGAAACGCATTCAGGCCGTTTTAAAGGATCATTTCTCTCTGAAGATGGATCCGCCTCCCTTTCTAACAGTCATGTTTCATGGTGACCCACTTTGCTTTCTTGAACGAGTCAGGAAGCAAAACATGAAATCATTTTTAGAAGATGAGATTTCAGTCCGTTCGGCTCCAGCTCCTTTCACATTGAGCCGTTTCTGTCACTTTAAATCCAAATGAGCTGCTGCTGGCCACGCCCCCAACTCGCCGTTTACAGACGCATGTGAGAATGACACCTTGGATAAGCATCAGTAGAGCGTCCTGCACAGCCAACCAGAAAGCAGCAAGTGGTTTCTTTTTCAGCAGCCGTTGTGCAGCGGTAAATCCAGCTGACCACACATACTGGAGCCCTGCCGGGGTTGCTAGGCAACGGGAAACGGGTCATGTTTCGGGTTTTAAAGGAAGTCTGTGTTTCAGCTGAAAAACATCAGAATAAAAAGTTTCTCTGGTTTTCACAGTGAAAAGAAGGAAAGATGGTTGTGTCTGAGTGGAAATGATTTCAGGAAACGGGTCTGACATCACAACGTCAATATTTAATATTTAAAACCAATCAGTGTGTCACAATCTGGTAGCAAAGACCAAGTCCAGGTGTGTTTCTTTAATCTGGAGTTAATCCAGATTAATATTCTGGTTTCACACAAACAAACTGAATCCTTCAGTTTTTATTCAAACCTGGAAAACAAAACCTGGAGAGAGAAACTGGGACTGGAGGACAGAATGAGTGTGTGTATGTTCTCAGTGTGTGTGTTCTGTGTGTGTGTGTGTCTCTGTGTATGTGTGTGTGTGTGCTGTGTGTGTGTGTGTGTTCTGTGTGTGTGTGTGTGTGTGTCTCTGTGTATGTGTGTGTGTGTGCTGTGTGTGTGTGTGTGTTCTGTGTGTGTGTGTGTGTGTGCTCTGTGTGTGTGTGCCTCTGTGTGTGTTCTCTGTGTGTGTGTGTGTGTGTGCTCTGTGTGTGTGTGCTCTGTGTGTGTGTGTGTGTGTGTGCTCTGTGTGTGTGTGTGTGCCTCTGTGTGTGTGTGTGTGTGTGTGCTCTGTGTGTGTGTGTGTGTGTGTTCTCTGTGTGTGTGTGTGTGTGTGTGCTCTGTGTGTGTGTGAGTGTGTGTGTGCTCTGTGTGTGTGTGTGTGTGTGCTCTGTGTGTGTGTGTGTGTGTGCTCTGTGTGTGTGCTCTGTGTGTGTGTGTCTGTGTGTGTGTGTGTGTGTGTGTCTGTGTGTGTGTGTGTGTGCTCTGTGTGTGGGTGTGTGTGTGTGTGTGCTCTGTGTGTGTGTGAGTGTGTGTGTGCTCTGTGTGTGTGCTCTGTGTGTGTGTGTGTGTGTGCTCTGTGTGTGTGCTTTGTGTGTGTGTCTGTGTGTGTGTGTGTGTGTGTGTCTGTGTGTGTGTGTGTGTGCTCTGTGTGTGTGTCTGTGTGTGTGTGTGTGTGCTCTGTGTGTGTGTGTGTGTGTGTGTGCTCTGTGTGTGTGTGTCTGTGTGTGTGTGTGTAGTCGTGCTGTCTCCTCCCAGCTCTTCCTCTGGTTCTGGCCCATAATCTCGGCCCGACTCCCAGGTGAGATAACTCGTCTTTCTGACATTTCAATATTCCGACTTCTCCTCTGGAATACCGATTAAGCCCAGCGCTGCACTCGCTAATTTCTCTTCTCAGTTTCCCTGCTGCGCTGCTTTTGTCACTTTAGGCTCATTTTGTTCCATAAAACAATAAAATGCTCTAAGGAAGGAAATCAAACATCTGCAGCATTTCAACAAACTCAACTTCCTGAAATCCTGAAGACAAAATGTGCTTTTCTCTTTTCCATCCGTCAGTCCGTCCAGGCTGCCGTATGTCTGAACAGTTTCTGACCCCAAGGCGACGCGCAGAAGAAGAACGTAGCCGCACCTGGCAGCGCTCTGGTTACGCAGGAAAGATGGCCGCCTGAAAGATGGCCGCCGGAAAGACGGCCGCAGGAAAGATGGCCGCAAGAAAGATGGCCGCCGCTTCATTTTAGCTGCTTGCATCCAGAATCTTGTTCCTTGGATTGAGCTCTAGATTAGTGTTTCCCCTCATTCTCACTGCCCTACATGGTTTAGGCCGGGGGGTGGGGGCGGGGGGGGGGGGGGGGTCAGCTCCAGGCCTGCAGGGTCTCCTGCAGCTGTTAGACGCGTCTCCACTTCAACACACCTGAGTCAAATCATGACGTCGTTAGCAGAACCTGACGGCACTGAGGAGGAGATTCAGCTGTTGGATCCAGGTGTGTTGAACAGGGAGACATTAAGAGCTGCAGGACATCGGCCCTCCAGGACTGTCCAGGGCCTCCAGGACCTCTAGGGCCTCCAGGACCTCCAGGGCCTCCAGGACCTCCAGGACCTCCAGGACCTCCAGGGCCTCCAGGACCTCCAGGGCCTCCAGGACCTCCAGGCCCTCCAGGACTGTCCAGGGCCTCCAGGACCTCCAGGGCCTCCAGGACCTCCAGGACCTCCAGGACTGTCCAGCCCTGTTCTAGATGTTTCCCTGCTTTAATGTTCCTGGTTCAACTGATTGCCGTCAGCAGAGTCTGTTAATCAGTCGTTGGTTGAAATCAGCTGGACTGAAGGAAGGAAATATCTAAACAGGGCAGTGAGAACGAGAACCAGGGAAACACTGATCTAGATCTTTCTCACTCCGGTAGGTGAGGGATGTAATGTAAGACGCACCGGAAAATCCAGAGGTTAGCATTAGCTTCTGGTAATTCTCTTTACGTTTAGCAGGTTAGCATTGGCTTCTGATAATTCTCTTTACTTTTAGCAGGTTAGCATTAGCTTCTGGTAATTATCTTTACGTTTAGCAGGTTAGCATTAGCTTCTGGTAATTATCTTTACGTTTAGCAGGTTAGCATTAGCTTCTGGTAATTCTCTTTACTTTTAGCAGGTTAGCATTAGCTTCTGGTAATTATCTTTACGTTTAGCAGGTTAGCATTAGCTTCTGGTAATTATCTTTACGTTTAGCAGGTTAGCATTAGCTTCTGGTAATTCTCTTTACGTTTAGCAGGTTAGCATTAGCTTCTGATAATTATCTTTACGTTTAGCAGGTTAGCATTAGCTACTGATAATTCTCTTTACATTTAGCAGGTTAGCATTAGCTTCTGATAATTCTCTTTACGTTTAGCAGGTTAGCATTAGCTTCTGGTAATTATCTTTACGTTTAGCAGGTTAGCATTAGCTTCTGATAATTATCTTTACGTTTAGCAGGTTAGCATTAGCTACTGATAATTCTCTTTACGTTTAGCAGGTTAGCATTAGCTTCTGGTAATTATCTTTACGTTTAGCAGGTTAGCATTAGCTTCTGGTAATTCTCTACGTTTAGCAGGTTAGCATTAGCTTCTGGTAATTCTCTTTACGTTTAGCAGGTTAGCATTAGCTTCTGGTAATTATCTTTACGTTTAGCAGGTTAGCATTAGCTTCTGGTAATTCTCTACGTTTAGCAGGTTAGCATTAGCTTCTGGTAATTCTCTTTACGTTTAGCAGGTTAGCATTGGCTTCTGATAATTCTCTTTACTTTTAGCAGGTTAGCATTAGCTTCTGGTAATTATCTTTACGTTTAGCAGGTTAGCATTAGCTTCTGGTAATTATCTTTACGTTTAGCAGGTTAGCATTAGCTTCTGGTAATTATCTTTACGTTTAGCAGATTAGCATTAGCTTCTGGTAATTCTCTTTACGTTTAGCAGGTTAGCATTAGCTTCTGCTAATTATCTTTACGTTTAGCAGATTAGCATTAGCTTCTGGTAATTCTCTTTACGTTTAGCAGGTTAGCATTAGCTTCTGGTAATTCTCTTTACGTTTTGCAGGTTAGCATTAGCTTCTGGTAATTCTCTTTACGTTTAGCAGGTTAGCATTAGCTTCTGATAATTCTCTTTACTTTTAGCAGGTTAGCATTAGCTTCTGATAATTCTCTTTACGTTTAGCAGGTTAGCATTAGCTTCTGGTAATTATCTTTACGTTTAGCAGGTTAGCATTAGCTTCTGGTAATTATCTTTACGTTTAGCAGATTAGCATTAGCTTCTGGTAATTCTCTTTACGTTTAGCAGGTTAGCATTAGCTTCTGCTAATTATCTTTACGTTTAGCAGATTAGCATTAGCTTCTGGTAATTCTCTTTACGTTTAGCAGGTTAGCATTAGCTTCTGGTAATTCTCTTTACGTTTTGCAGGTTAGCATTAGCTTCTGGTAATTCTCTTTACGTTTAGCAGGTTAGCATTAGCTTCTGATAATTCTCTTTACTTTTAGCAGGTTAGCATTAGCTTCTGATAATTCTCTTTACGTTTAGCAGGTTAGCATTAGCTTCTGGTAATCATGAATGACTTTAGCAGGTTATCTTGCTTTATGTTCACATTAGTTGTCACTGAACCTGCCTGTTGTTTAGCTCCGCCCACTACTGACAGTATCTGCTGTTGATTTGCTGAACATATTTCTTCCTCTATTACAACCACAGCGGCCATTTTGAAAATGTAAATAAAAGAAAATCTGATTTCTATGGCTCAAAATATTTAGGGCTATAAGATTGTCATGACGACTGCTAGCCATTTAAAAAATAAAATAATCAGATTTGTTCATAATCCAGTTATTATATATTAATCTGTGATAAATATTGGCAAATTTTCCTTGATCATATTGGATCAGTCGGCGGCTGAGGTGTTTTCAAAGCTCTGTGTCAAGTCAGGTTGTTGGTTCCACAGATTTTGGTGAAATATTCAATTATCTGCTGCGCTGCTGCTCCATCCCAGGAGGGAAAGATTATTCATTATATTCCATATGAAGATGAAACTGCTGCTTTTTGCCTCCTCACACACCAACAACCAATCAGGAAGGAAAACCTGTGCAGCGTCGATCTTTCCCGCTAGATTTATGCCATCGGTTCCAACACAGTGGGGCTGATGGAGCCCTGGGGCTCCGCAGCTCACGAGCTACGAAATGACTCCAGTAACGCAATAAAGAGGAAAAATCTTCTGCTCCAGAGGAAAACGAGAGAGAGAGAGAGAGAGAAAGAGGTGAAGACAGAGGGAGGAAGAGGAAAGGTGGATTTACCCAGAATGCAGCTGAAGCAGCCGCTGACTTACTGAGTCGCCTCTGATGAAAGAAGCTGCTGAGTAACTTTGTTTGGGATGAAGTTGCAGCAAACAGCCCAGAATCATCAGCACCATGGCAACGGCGAAGGGGGACGAAGAGGAAGAGGAGGGATGAGGAAGAGGAGGCTCAGACCCTCCTCTTCCTCTTCATTTCTACCCTGAAGTTTCTCTTTATCTCCCTCTTCAGAGCTCTTCCCCTCCATCTATTCTTCCCCACCTTTCCACAGCCGTTGCCTTGGCAACAATACAAAGAGGTTTCCTTTGCAGCTCCGTCACCGTGGCAACGCTTGGCTTTCCTCCAGGCCGTTGTTAGAAGGAGGCCGCGCGCCGTGTCCACTCCAGCCAGGGACAGCTGGACGCTAATCAGTCCTGGCGTCCATCATGAACGTCCAGCATGAGCGTCCAGCATGAACGTCCATCATGAGCGTCCATCATGAACGTCCATCATGAGTGTCCATCATGAGCGTCCAGCATGAACATCCATCATGAGTGTCCATCATGAGCGTCCATCATGAGCGTCCATCCTGAGCGTCCAGCATGAACGTCCAGCATGAGAGTCCATCCTGAGCGTCCATCCTGAGCGTCCAGCATGAACGTCCAGCATGAACGTCCAGCATGAACGTCCATCCTGAGCGTCCATCCTGAGCGTCCAGCATGAACGTCCAGCATGAGCGTCCATCCTGAGCGTCCATCCTGAGCGTCCAGCATGAACGTCCAGCATGAACGTCCATCATGAACGTCCAGCATGAGCGTCCATCATGAGCGTCCATCCTGAGCGTCCAGCATGAACGTCCATCCTGAACGTCCAGCATGAGCGTCCATCCTGAACGTCCATCATGAGCGTCCATCATGAACGTCCAGCATGAACGTCCAGCATGAACGTCCATCCTGAACGTCCATCATGAGCGTCCATCATGAACGTCCAGCATGAGCGTCCATCATGAGCGTCCATCCTGAACGTCCATCATGAGCGTCCATCATGAACGTCCAGCATGAACGTCCAGCATGAACGTCCATCCTGAACGTCCATCATGACCGTCCATCATGAACGTCCATCATGAACGTCCAGCATGAACGTCCAGCATGAGCGTCCATCATGAACGTCCATCATGAACGTCCAGCATGAGCGTCCATCATGAACGTCCATCCTGAGCGTCCATCATGAGTGTCCACCAGGCGTCCATCATGAACGTCCATCCTGAGCGTCCATCATGAGTGTCCACCAAGCGTCCAGCATGAACGTCCAGCATGAACGTCCATCATGAACGTCCATCATGAACGTCCAGCATGAGCGTCCATCATGAACGTCCAGCATGAGCGTCCATCATGAACGTCCAGCATGAGCGTCCAGCATGAGCGTCCATCATGAACGTCCAGCATGAGCGTCCATCATGAGTGTCCACCAGGCGTCCATCATGAACGTCCATCCTGAGCGTCCATCCTGAGCGTCCAGCATGAACGTCCAGCATGAACGTCCAGCATGAACGTCCATCCTGAACGTCCATCATGACCGTCCATCATGAACGTCCATCATGAACGTCCAGCATGAGCGTCCATCATGAACGTCCATCATGAACGTCCATCCTGAGCGTCCATCATGAGTGTCCACCAGGCGTCCATCCTGAGCGTCCATCATGAGCGTCCATCATGAGCGTCCATCATGAGCGTCCATCCTGAGCGTCCAGCATGAACGTCCAGCATGAGAGTCCATCCTGAGCGTCCATCCTGAGCGTCCAGCATGAACGTCCAGCATGAGAGTCCATCCTGAGCGTCCATCCTGAGCGTCCAGCATGAACGTCCAGCATGAGAGTCCATCCTGAGCGTCCATCCTGAGCGTCCAGCATGAACGTCCAGCATGAGAGTCCATCCTGAGCGTCCATCCTGAGCGTCCAGCATGAACGTCCAGCATGAGAGTCCATCCTGAGCGTCCATCCTGAGCGTCCAGCATGAACGTCCAGCATGAGAGTCCATCCTGAGCGTCCATCCTGAGCGTCCAGCATGAACGTCCAGCATGAGCGTCCATCCTGAGCGTCCAGCATGAACGTCCAGCATGAACGTCCATCCTGAACGTCCAGCATGAGCGTCCATCATGAACGTCCAGCATGAGCGTCCATCATGAGCGTCCATCCTGAGCGTCCAGCATGAACGTCCATCATGAGCGTCCATCCTGAGCGTCCATCCTGAGCGTCCAGCATGAACGTCCATCCTGAGCGTCCAGCATGAACGTCCAGCATGAACGTCCATCCTGAACGTCCAGCATGAGCGTCCATCATGAACGTCCAGCATGAGCGTCCATCATGAGCGTCCATCCTGAGCGTCCAGCATGAACGTCCATCCTGAGCGTCCAGCATGAGCGTCCATCATGAGCGTCCATCCTGAGCGTCCAGCATGAACGTCCATCCTGAACGTCCAGCATGAGCGTCCATCCTGAACGTCCATCATGAGCGTCCATCATGAACGTCCAGCATGAACGTCCATCATGAGCGTCCATCATGAACGTCCAGCATGAACGTCCATCATGAGCGTCCATCATGAACGTCCAGCATGAGCGTCCATCATGAGCGTCCATCCTGAGCGTCCAGCATGAACGTCCATCCTGAGCGTCCATCCTGAGCGTCCAGCATGAACGTCCATCCTGAACGTCCAGCATGAGCGTCCATCCTGAACGTCCATCATGAGCGTCCATCCTGAGCGTCCAGCATGAACGTCCATCCTGAACGTCCATCATGAGCGTCCATCCTGAACGTCCATCATGACCGTCCATCATGAACGTCCATCATGAACGTCCAGCATGAGCGTCCATCATGAACGTCCATCCTGAGCGTCCATCATGAGTGTCCACCAGGCGTCCATCATGAACGTCCATCCTGAGCGTCCATCATGAGTGTCCACCAAGCGTCCAGCATGAACGTCCAGCATGACCGTCCATCATGAACGTCCATCATGACCGTCCATCATGAACGTCCATCATGAACGTCCATCATGACCGTCCATCATGAACGTCCATCATGAACGTCCAGCATGAACGTCCAGCATGAGCGTCCATCATGAACGTCCATCATGAACGTCCATCCTGAACGTCCATCATGACCGTCCATCATGAACGTCCATCATGAACGTCCAGCATGAACGTCCAGCATGAGCGTCCATCATGAGTGTCCACCAGGCGTCCATCATGAACGTCCATCCTGAGCGTCCATCCTGAGCGTCCAGCATGAACGTCCATCATGAACGTCCAGCATGAGCGTCCAGCATGAGCGTCCATCATGAACGTCCAGCATGAACGTCCATCCTGAGCGTCCATCCTGAGCGTCCAGCATGAACGTCCAGCATGAACGTCCAGCATGAACGTCCATCCTGAACGTCCATCATGACCGTCCATCATGAACGTCCATCATGAACGTCCAGCATGAGCGTCCATCATGAACGTCCATCCTGAGCGTCCATCATGAGTGTCCACCAGGCGTCCATCATGAACGTCCATCCTGAGCGTCCATCATGAGTGTCCACCAAGCGTCCAGCATGAACGTCCAGCATGACCGTCCATCATGAACGTCCATCATGACCGTCCATCATGAACGTCCATCATGAACGTCCATCATGACCGTCCATCATGAACGTCCATCATGAACGTCCAGCATGAACGTCCAGCATGAGCGTCCATCATGAACGTCCATCATGAACGTCCATCCTGAACGTCCATCATGACCGTCCATCATGAACGTCCATCATGAACGTCCAGCATGAGCGTCCATCATGAACGTCCAGCATGAGCGTCCAGCATGAGCGTCCATCATGAACGTCCAGCATGAGCGTCCATCATGAGTGTCCACCAGGCGTCCATCATGAACGTCCATCCTGAGCGTCCAGCATGAACGTCCAGCATGAACGTCCAGCATGAACGTCCATCCTGAACGTCCATCATGACCGTCCATCATGAACGTCCATCATGAACGTCCAGCATGAGCGTCCATCATGAACGTCCATCATGAACGTCCATCCTGAGCGTCCATCATGAGTGTCCACCAGGCGTCCATCCTGAGCGTCCATCATGAGCGTCCATCATGAACGTCCATCCTGAGCGTCCATCCTGAGCGTCCATCATGAGTGTCCACCAGGCGTCCATCATGAACGTCCATCCTGAGCGTCCATCATGAGTGTCCACCAAGCGTCCAGCATGAACGTCCAGCATGACCGTCCATCCTGAGCGTCCATCATGAACGTCCAGCATGAGCGTCCATCATGAACGTCCATCCTGAGCGTCCAGCATGAACGTCCATCCTGAGCGTCCAGCATGAGCGTCCATCATGAACGTCCAGCATGAGCGTCCAGCATGAACGTCCATCATGAACGTCCATCCTGAGCGTCCATCATGAACGTCCATCCTGAGCGTCCAGCATGAACGTCCATCCTGAGCGTCCAGCATGAGCGTCCATCATGAACGTCCATCATGAACGTCCAGCATGAGCGTCCATCATGAACGTCCAGCATGAGCGTCCATCATGAACGTCCATCCTGAGCGTCCAGCATGAGCGTCCATCATGAACGTCCATCCTGAACGTCCAGCATGAGCGTCCATCATGAGCGGCGGGATCGACTTAGCCGACCACTTCAGTGTTTGTTTCCAGCAGAGGCTCGATGGATTAAAAGGTCTGGACTGGAGTTACTCAGTTATTCCTCAGAATAACTTTCAGAGTTTAATCAGACGCAGCGCCGCCTGGTGGGAGGATCAATTATGTCAGTCACCAGCCGACCTGTTGATATTTACAGGCTCCATGGCAAACAGAACATAGTTTCTTTCACCTCCTCGGTTTATCGAGGAAGTCCAGTTTGTTTGGGGAGGTGTGAACGCTAATCGACCTCTGACCTCTGGTCCTCCAAACCTCAGTCTGGTTCAGTTTGAATGTGAACGCCAAGCGGACCAGAGACCGCTCCAGCAGCAGGAAGTGAACTACAGCGCAGGGCATTCTGGGTAAATCCAACCAAAGCTAACATGTTAGCCTAGCGCTAGCAGCAGAAATGGCTCCTGGTCTTTAGCCTAAAGAGAAATCCTCCAACCGCTAAAATCCTCCATCTTGTTTCCATCTGGTGAAGCAGGAAGTTGCTCTCAGTGTCTTCAGAGGTTTTCATGTCGTTTCCTTCAGTGGTTCTTGGTGCAGCGCCCCCACAGGCCAGGAGGGGAACAGGTTGGTTTGACTCAGAGCAGCTGGAGGTGGAGCAGATGTTCTGGGTCCAGTAGAACCCAGTGGGGTGTCCTTACTTTTTCCTGAGAACAATTTTGTGATTTTACTCAAATTCTAAAACATTTATAAAGTTGAGGAGAAGTAAGTTCTATGAATGATGTTGGTCCATTTGGGCCCATCGTGGCTCCCGGACAGACAGATGCTAATGCTAATGCTGCAGCAGCTGACAGGAGACTTGACCTTCTGAATGAAAAGCCGGTGGAAGAAGTCGTGGCTTCGTTGGGTTTGTGTTTTGGCAGGAAGGCGGCGGTGGGGAGTTTCTCCGCTCGGCCTCGGCTGATTACAGCTCCGTCAGCGTTGGCGCGTTGATGTTTCAAACCTTTTGTCTGAATGTCACAGAGTTGGTTTCTCCTCCAAGAACTCCTGCTTCACTCCAGAGACGCCCGGCTCTCAGCGAATTATCACCAATTCTTTCATTTTCTGAAGATGAAGACGACGAATCTGTCATTATTTTACTTTTAGTTTCCTTTTAGTCAGAACCCAAAAGCAGCGAGGAGCTGTTGCACAATCAGACAAAATATCATTTCAGTTCAAAAGCAAAGATCAGAATTTGGACTCAGTTAACATTTTGAAGAGAGAATTTAATTTTAATCAAACTATCGACACAATAAGCAACATTTTCCCTTCAAAAATCATTTTTGCTGCTTAATAACTGAATAAATACACATGAGCTCCAGAACAAACATGTTTTTAGGTTTTAATCTTCTGGAAGGACTGGAGAACCAGGTGGTGTCTCCATCTTCCTGGTTCTAGTCAGAACTCCAGCAGCAGCGTTCTGGACCAGCTGGGTTCTGGACCAGCTGGGTTCTGGACCAGCTGGGTTCTGGACCAGCAGCGTTCTGGACCAGCTGGGTTCTGGACCAGCAGCGTTCTGGACCAGCTGGGTTCTGGACCAGCAGCAGCGTTCTGGACCAGCAGCGTTCTGGACCAGCTGGGTTCTGGACCAGCAGCGTTCTGGACCAGCTGGGTTCTGGACCAGCAGCAGCGTTCTGGACCAGCAGCGTTCTGGACCAGCTGGGTTCTGGACCAGCAGCAGCGTTCTGGACCAGCTGGGTTCTGGACCAGCAGCGTTCTGGACCAGCTGGGTTCTGGACCAGCAGCAGCGTTCTGGACCAGCTGGGTTCTGGACCAGCAGCGTTCTGGACCAGCTGGGTTCTGGACCAGCTGGGTTCTGGACCAGCAGCGTTCTGGACCAGCTGGGTTCTGGACCAGCAGCGTTCTGGACCAGCTGGGTTCTGGACCAGCAGCAGCGTTCTGGACCAGCAGCGTTCTGGACCAGCTGGGTTCTGGACCAGCAGCGTTCTGGACCAGCTGGGTTCTGGACCAGCAGCAGCGTTCTGGACCAGCTGGGTTCTGGACCAGCAGCAGCGTTCTGGACCAGCTGGGTTCTGGACCAGCAGCGTTCTGGACCAGCTGGGTTCTGGACCAGCAGCAGCGTTCTGGACCAGCTGGGTTCTGGACCAGCAGCGTTCTGGACCAGCAGCGTTCTGGACCAGCAGCAGCGTTCTGGACCAGCAGCGTTCTGGACCAGCAGCGTTCTGGACCAGCAGGTCCTCCGTTTACGGCTCCTCCGTTCAGAAACTCATCTACCAGCCATGTTCCGCCTCCCGTCTGTTCGGACCGGGTGTGTGTGTGTGTGTGTGTGTGTGTGTGTGTGTGTGTGTGTGTGTGTGTGTGTGTGTGTGTGTGTGTGTGTGTGTGTGTGTGTGTGTGTGTGTGTTGTAGTAATTGGGTCACCGTCTGGCCCTCAGTGATCTATTTCCTGTCAGTGCGGACAGAGAGACCTGCTGATGAACCGTCTGCTGTCCAGGTGAGTTAGCAGCTCCAGTTGGCTTCTGGATCCGTCTGCTGCCCCCCGCAGGGCAACTTGACGCCCTGCTGCCCCCACAGGGCAACTTGACGCCCTGCTGCCCCCCGCAGGGCAACTTGACGCCCTGCTGCCCCCCACAGGGCAACTTGACGCCCTGCTGCCCCCACAGGGCAACTTGACGCCCTGCTGCCCCCCGCAGGGCAACCTGACGCCCTGCTGCCCCCCACAGGGCAACTTGACGCCCTGCTGCCCCCCACAGGGCAACTTGACGCCCTGCTGCCCCCCACAGGGCAACTTGACGCCCTGCTGCCCCCACAGGGCAACTTGACGCCCTGCTGCCCCCCGCAGGGCAACCTGACGCCCTGCTGCCCCCCACAGGGCAACTTGACGCCCTGCTGCCCCCCACAGGGCAACTTGACGCCCTGCTGCCCCCCGCAGGGCAACCTGACGCCCTGCTGCCCCCCACAGGGCAACTTGACGCCCTGCTGCCCCCCGCAGGGCAACTTGACGCCCTGCTGCCCCCCACAGGGCAACTTGACGCCCTGCTGCCCCCCACAGGGCAACTTGACGCCCTGCTGCCCCCCACAGGGCAACTTGACGCCCTGCTGCCCCCCACAGGGCAACTTGACGCCCTGCTATTTTAAAGGTTATAGAGAATAAAACTTACTAAAGTGATCAACAAAGAGTTAATTCTGTTAAAAACCAGCTAACATTTAGTTTGATGCAGATTAAAGAAAATAAAATATAAACTTAGTTTACAGAAAACTTGTTAATGCAATTATACAAACGAACATCTTAGAAAATCAGAAGTGGAGCCTGCTGCACGACCAACCAGAATGCAGCAAGTGGTTTCTGGATTGTGAGTCAACAACAAAACTCTTGTCTTTTCCAGCAGCCATTGTACAACAAGGAAACAAGCTGACCAAACCTGCTGGAGCTCAGCTTGGGTTGCTAGGTAACCCAAGCTACTGGGGTTGCTAGGTAATGGGCAGGACTCCACTGGGGTTGCTAGGTGACCGTGCAGTGCCCGTCTAATGTGACTTTAGTTGAAACGGCTCATTTTCCAGACACCAAAAGACATAAACTTTTTACCAAAAATGGTTTTTTAAGCACTTGAGTTGCTTTTGGAAGCAGCAGGAAGAACAAAAACCTGCAGAAAGTGAATTTTGGAGACTAGATCTCCTTTAAGTGGAGCAGAAAGCCTTTGAATCTTCTGTTATCTGGACTCGGTGAACTCTGAGTTCGGCTCTTCCTGCCTAATTATCCTCAGAAAGGCCGTTAAATACACCCTCACTGTGACTTTGACTACGCCGCTGTCTTGTCTGACATTGATGTCTCTTTTTTTAACAGCAGCGCATCAGGAGGAGGAAACCGCCGCAGACGCTTCAGGCTGATGTTGGAGGGAGAAACGCCAGCGAAGCAGAATCACAGGTAGAAAAAAAAAACGGATCATCGTGTCGCTCGTGGTTATGATTCACAACTGGCGTGAAATTTGATTTGGGTTCGGGTGCCAGGATGTGAGCATCACTGAGGCTCCAGAGAAACGGCCGCGCTGCGTTTTTTCTGCTTTAAATCCTGGAAAAAGCCTCGGATGAAACATTTGAAGGATTTATTTTTACTCTATTTTCCATAAAAACCAGCAGCAGCAGCTTGAAGAGACTTGATCAGCATCACAGCAAACCGTTTCACAGCTTTCTGCTCGTTTCCTCTGCTGCTCTGCACCATCACCCTGATGTTCAGCCACAATGCAGCTCTGATTTTATTCACAAACATTTAAAGCCAAACATGAAGAACTGAGTTCTTACACTGCAAAAAATCACAGTAATTCTAGTGCAAATATCTGAGTAACTTTTCTTAATATTGATTTAAAAAGTACCAGTTCAACTTATAACAAGACGTTTTTCCAGCAGAACTTGTAAAATAAAATAAAGTACAGAATAAAGTTGTTTTTACATTTATTTGTGTCTTGATTTAATTTCTTTATTACAATAATTCATTATATTATGATGCTGCAGTTCTCTACGGTTTTTAATTTGTTTTTTATTTGACCTTTACTTTGTACACATTGTCTCATTCAGATACAAAAATCTTAACTTTCATGAAAGATTTTATTTAATAAAACAAACAAAATTACAAACACAAACAAAACAATCAGCTTTGGTCCAGATTCAAAATAAAACGGACTGAATGTAAAAACGACACAAAGAAAGAAACAGAAACGTTTAACTTTTTTCTAGGCCCAGGAATTTAATGCACTAATTTTGATTAATTACATGGATTTTATTGCTGCTGATACTTTCATGTGAAGCTGATCTGATCAGCTGACCTCTTCTGGTCTGTACTGAGGTTTGACTGTTAACCCCGCCCACACACTAACCCCGCCCACACATTAGCCCCGCCCACATATGAACCCCGCCCACACACTAACACCGCCCACACATTAACCCCGCCCACATATTAGCCCCGCGCGCACACTAACCCCGCCCACACATGAACCCCGCCCACACACTAACCCCGCCCATATATTAGCCCCGCGCGCACACTAACCCCGCCCACATATTAACCCCGCCCACACACTAACCCCGCCCACATATTAACCCCGCCCATACACTAACCCCGCCCACATATTAGCCCCGCCCACATATTAACCCCGCCCACATATTAGCCCGCTAACCCAGTTAGATGCATGAATTGTTCCTATACTGTTTTTATGCTGTTATAATTAATATCCAGCAATAATAAGCTGGAACAGTGTTAGTCAGATTCTCCCAATATTAATGTATTGATAACTTTAGTGAAAACAGAGTCGGGACCAGGAACCCGGATGTGATCGTACTGAAAGCTCTGACGCCAGATGGCGGGAAACACTCAGCGGGATGCCGCGTTGCGCCACCGCGGATTGAGGAGGGAAAGCGGGTCTGTTAAACTCCCAGGGTCCTCTCTGGCAGCAGGCGCGTCACTTCCTGTCTGGAGAGGCGTGACGGCAACGTTGGAGTTGAAAACGGTTCCTGGCAGCAGGAGGGATTTTCACCCCGTTGGTCATAAATATCATAGATCCAAACTAAACATTCAATTCACAAGCTAAATACTTTGTTTACACACTAAATATTTAGTTCCAAATTAAATATTTAGTTCAAATAAATCTGATATATTTTTATTTCAGTTTACTTTTTATAACAAAATATTTAGGTCAGACCTAAATATCGAACTTTATTTGAAAATATTTAACTTTTAATCAAAATATTTAGGTAAAAACTAAATGTATGTAAAGTAAATATACAGAATAGCTCAGACTTAAATATTTAATAAGTTAAATATTTAGCTTGTGAATTAAAAATGGAGCCTTGAACTGTGCCATTTATAAATAGAAAGGTGAAATTTTGACACCATTTTTTCTCTGTATGACATTTTAAAATAAACCAAACATGTAAATGATTTGGGTTTTTCCTCCGCTGTCAGTTTGTGGTTGTTTCCCTTCAAACGTTTTCTTCTGATCGAGAAACAAAGAGGAAGATGATTTTTTACAGAAGTCGTCTTTTATTGCCACGTAAGAAAGTTTGATATATAACAACGTAATATATTGTTAGATGACAAATGAACAACAGTGGAGCAGAAACGTCCCTGTCATCCCGCCCAGAGGAAAACATAGCAACACTATGGCAATATATGTCTGGAACAACACATCTGCTATATTTTATTTCAGTTTACTTTTTACAATAATCGTAAAGTACCAAAATACAGCTTTTCATAACTTACTCTCACAAATCATAAAGTGAGTGAACAGTAGAAGGACAATGGGGCGTCACGCTGCATATTATTAGAAGCTACTGTGCAAACAGTGGTGGGGATGGTCAGGACCAGAGGAACGATGCTTTAGATGCTGCGTAGGGGCCGAACTGGACGTTTCCATAGACACTTATGCATAAATACCACAGACTGCTCTGGACACCAAAAGTAGAAAGTTGGATTTCATAGAAGTTTGTATGTAACGAATGTTTAGCAGTAAAATGAGTTAATCAGTTTCATATAAATGGATAATCTCGTTGAGCGACGGCTGGTTTCGCTCATATTGCAAATAAATAACAAAAATAACGGGAAAAACCTTCAATACAAATAGTTCAGGTTGTTTAGTGAGCTCCTAGTAGATTGTAAGCAGTCAATATCTTACCTGCAGCAGGTAATTCTCTGCGTCCCAGAGGCTAAAGCTAACGGCTAGCAGATTTCCAATCTCAGCTGCAGCTGATGCTAACTAAATATTATGAACCCTTTAAAAATGTCATATTTGCCTCGAGTAGATATTTCTACAGAAACAGCTGCTAATTACTTACATAGGAAACTAATGTAGGAGGCCGTGCGCCGCTAAATGTCTTCCTGTGGGAAACGCATAACGGTTTCTGGTCCAAACAGCATTTATTAAACCTCTGTGATCATTTTGGTTTTAACACGTTAGAATCAGTTTCATATGAATGTTTGTCAAAGTATGAAGACAGTTAGCATGAACCGCTACGGCTGTTTGAGCGGGTGCAGTTGTTCTAGTTTGGTTTTGGTCAGATTAGCCGTTAGCTTCAGACTCTGGGTTTCACTAAAATGGGCTTATACTGAGTCCGGGGCCAACAGGCGGTTTGGGGGCTGTTTTCTGCACTTGTACCGATTTATTTTGAAATAAATAACAACAGATTGCATCAAAACATGTGTTGGATGTTTATGATCAGGTAAAATCATAATTTTCTTACAATGGAAAATCTTCAGTACAACAGAAAGCATCACTTTAGTTTATAATAAATAGAATCACATTCAACCAGAGACTTTCACTGAAAAACCAACTTTGCTGCACCAAAATCAGCTTTTATTGAATTTATTCAACTCAGCTAAATGTTAGCTAGCATTTTGAAAGAAAGTGACCCAAATCCTGTTCTTATAACTAAAATCCTGTTCTTATAACTAACGATCAATTTAATCAATCGAGCCCAGAGGAATTTGAAAACTAACTTTTTATTTTAACACAGCAAATGTGGAAAATCTCTTAAGTTTTGGATCTACGATGAATAAAAAAAGAAAAATACCAAACTACTTAATTAGCTTGATTGTGGTCGACTTGACGACACGTTTGGACTAAATGAAAACAATGTGAGTTTTCTGTTGCAGGTGAGATATTAGCTGCCTTCATGACCGAACTTGAAGAAAAGCTGCAGATGAATCCGTTTCCTGTGACGTCGGGTAAAAGCTTTACGGCCAGGAACAGGCGCTGTTGAAGCACTTCGCGCTACTGGACAGAGAGAAACGGGAACATTGTGCTTCAAAACGAACCCGACACGAAGCGGAAACCCAGGCGGAGACGGTTCTGCTGCTCAGCTCGGCGTCTCCAGCAGAGCAGGAAATAAATCGGGATGTTTTCCAACGTGTCTTGAGTCGGAGCCCTTTTATGAACTGTACATATCATGTTTTCTAAAACAAAATGCAGCTGTACGTCGGCTCGTTGCTGGACTGCATCGTAACTCCTTCCCAACAAACAGATATTTACAGGCATCGTTTTCTGATTCAGGACGACATCAGCAACAATCCGTGCTTTTAAACCTTCAGCACAAATATGACGATAGTCAGAAAACTACCCAACGAAACAGGAGCTGACCAAACTGGTGCCAGCAGGGTCGGTTCGGGAATTCACTGGTCTGAAAAACGTCGGGCCGTAGAAACAGGTTATATTCACTGAACCATTTGAAGCTGGTTGTGAACTGAACCCTGTCGGTCCGAGTTTTACAGCAGCGAAGTCATGAGTCCTGCAGCTGCAGGAGGAGCTTTGTGCGCTAAATGTTTATGAAGTTACCAAAATGCTAAAGCGCTAAAGGAGAAATTAGCTCTGGGATTAGTGCTTTAGAATTTAGGGGAAGCTAAGTGGAGAAAACTTAGTGTTGCTAACTAGCAGATGAATCAAACTTTTCTGATGCCTCAGTGAGAAGCAGAACAAAAGGTTGAATTTAGATTCATCATGAAGCATCACTTCTGGTAAATCTGATCAACTTCATATTTTGGTTATTTTCATCCTTTAAAATCATCGTTTGAAAAACGGTTCCACCGGATCGGCAGAACATTTATGAAACGAATCATAAAATGAGTTGAAAACATTCCTGATCGCAGGTTTTTGGTCACGTTTTCATATTAGCAGAATGTTTGTGACCCACTGTTCTGCCTTAGGACAATTTATGGCTTTAATTTAAACCAAATGTTCATTTTAGGGGAATATTGAGTTGATTTCTGACGTTGATGTATCAGAAGCTTAAATACGGATTAAAATTAATTAGCAAAACGGCTAAAATTAGCTTCAGTTTGACTTGTTTCCGTGACGCTGTTGATGGAAACCATCATTAGATTCAATGCTACATAATGCTAACCAGTGTTTTGGTCGGCTGATCTTTGTGCTGGTTGATCTGAAGGATGAAGGCGGGAAACGCTTCACGCCGCCATCTTTTCTACCTGAGCGTCGTTTCTGAGTGATGAACGCCGTCAGACACGGCTACGGTTCTGACCCCATGGACCGGCTGCGGTTCTGACCCAGACGGACCAGCTGCGGTTCTGACCCCACGGACCAGCTGCGGTTCTGACCCCATCGACCAGCTGCGGTTCTGACCCCATGGACCGGCTGCGGTTCTGACCCAGACGGACCAGCTGCGGTTCTGACCCCACGGACCAGCTGCGGTTCTGACCCCATCGACCAGCTGCGGTTCTGACCCCATGGACCGGCTGCGGTTCTGACCCAGACGGACCAGCTGCGGTTCTGACCCCACGGACCAGCTGCGGTTCTGACCCCATCGACCAGCTGCGGTTCTGACCCAGATGGACCGGCTGCGGTTCTGACCCCATCGACCAGCTGCGGTTCTGACCCCATCGACCAGCTGCGGTTCTGACCCCATGGACCGGCTGCGGTTCTGACCCAGACGGACCAGCTGCGGTTCTGACCCCATGGACCGGCTGCGGTTCTGACCCAGACGGACCAGCTGCGGTTCTGACCCCATCGACCAGCTGCGGTTCTGACCCAGACGGACCAGCTGCGGTTCTGACCCCATCGACCAGCTGCGGTTCTGACCCAGATGGACCGGCTGCGGTTCTGACCCCATCGACCAGCTGCGGTTCTGACCCCATCGACCAGCTGCGGTTCTGACCCCATGGACCGGCTGCGGTTCTGACCCAGACGGACCAGCTGCGGTTCTGACCCCATGGACCGGCTGCGGTTCTGACCCAGACGGACCAGCTGCGGTTCTGACCCCATCGACCAGCTGCGGTTCTGACCCAGACGGACCAGCTGCGGTTCTGACCCCATGGACCGGCTGCGGTTCTGACCCCATCGACCAGCTGCGGTTCTGATCCCATGGACCAGCTGCGGTTCTGACCCCATCGACCAGCTGCGGTTCTGACCCCATGGACCGGCTGCGGTTCTGATCCCATGGACCAGCTGCGGTTCTGACCCCATCGACCAGCTGCGGTTCTGACCCCATCGACCAGCTGCGGTTCTGACCCCATGGACCGGCTGCGGTTCTGACCCAGACGGACCAGCTGCGGTTCTGACCCCATCGACCAGCTGCGGTTCTGACCCCATCGACCAGCTGCGGTTCTGACCCAGACGGACCGGCTGCGGTTCTGACCCCATCGACCAGCTGCGGTTCTGACCCCACGGACCAGCTGCGGTTCTGACCCCACGGACCAGCTGCGGTTCTGACCCCATGGACCGGCTGCGGTTCTGACCCCATGGACCGGCTGCGGTTCTGACCCCACGGACCAGCTGCGGTTCTGACCCCATCGACCAGCTGCGGTTCTGACCCCATGGACCGGCTGCGGTTCTGACCCCATGGACCGGCTGCGGTTCTGACCCAGACGGACCAGCTGCGGTTCTGACCCCACGGACCAGCTGCGGTTCTGACCCCATGGACCGGCTGCGGTTCTGACCCCACGGACCAGCTGCGGTTCTGACCCCATCGACCAGCTGCGGTTCTGACCCCATGGACCGGCTGCGGTTCTGACCCAGACGGACCGGCTACGGTTCTGACCCCATGGACCGGCTGCGGTTCTGACCCCATCGACCAGCTGCGGTTCTGACCCAGACGGACCAGCTGCGGTTCTGACCCAGACGGACCAGCTGCGGTTCTGACCCAGACGGACCAGCTGCGGTTCTGACCCAGACGGACCAGCTGCGGTTCTGACCCAGACGGACCAGCTGCGGTTCTGACCCAGACGGACCGGCCAATCCCAGCGTTCCACCCGGTTTCTTTCGCTCCCTAATTGTGAGCAATGATGGCCGCGCTTCGCTTCCCGCTTTCCGTAATCTGGCGTTACGACGCAGCAACGAAACGTCTGCAGGTTTCCGCCTGGCTGCCGGCAGTCAGTTGGTTCTGATCGTGCACATCCAGCGACCTCTGACCTTTCCGCTCCGTCTGGAGCAAACTGGGCTGCGATCCGTCAGGAAAACAGGAAATAAACCCGAGGATCAGATTCTTAGATGAACTTTGACCTGTTTGGGTTTGGAAGCTGCAGATGGACGAACAGAAACGGAAAAGAAAATAACTTTGAGTTTTAACATCTGTGGTGTTTCTGTGTTATATAACCGGCAGTTGCCATGGGAACAGCAGCTTGTTTTCCTTGGTTCTGCTCTGAAATGCCCTGACACAATAGTAAAGCATGGTGGTGGCTGCATCATGAGTCAAAGCTTACAATAGAACAACAGCTTGATTAAAAGTTTTCACCCTTTTGATGCCAAATGGAGGCAAACTGAGCAAAGAGTAGCTTCACCTGAAGGAAATGGATGCTTTTATTTTGAAAGTCTGAATCGATGGTCTGACCTGCAGAGGAGGAGAAACGTTCCCACAGTCTGGTCTGAATGATGTTCATCGAGTTCTGACCGAGTGTGGATGTAGAAGAAGAAGAAGATGGATTCTAACGAGAAGCAGCAGAAAGTGAATCGTTATCGTCTGACAACGTCCAGCAGCTCGTTTCCACGTTTTCTCTGCCGTTTGATTAAAACTGGAGTCAAATCTGAATTTCTCCCAGTTTGATCTGAACTGGATTCATTTAGTTTTGATTGGTTTGGATGTTTTCAGTGAGTGGATGTTAAAGATGGATTCTCTCCGTTCATCGTGTTCACAGGGACAGGAAGTTGATCTAAAGGGAAATAAAATTGTTTTAGCTCACAACGTTTCTCAGGTAGTTTCTCGTATTTCTCTGAATGAAAGGTGAAACGATGAACAGAACCGGGTCAGAAGGGAGAAAGTTCTGGACGGTCCGAGGTACAGAGGGCTGGAGGTTCACAGTCTGTGGTGGACAACGGGGCAGAAACGGCGCCCCGCCTGGCTGCTGCCGGGGGCAAAAATCCTGCTGCCAGGGGCAAAAATCCTGCTGCCAGGGGCAAAAACCCACAGCCAGGGGCAAAAATCCTGCTGCCGGGGGAAAAACCTCACAGCCAGGGGCAAAAATTCTGCTGCCAGGGGCAAAAATCCTGCTGCCAGGGGCAAAAATCCTGCTGCCGGGGGCAAAAATCCTGATGCCGGGGGCAAAAATCCTGCTGCCAGGGGCAAAAATCCACAGCCAGGGGCAAAAATTCTGCTGCCAGGGGCAAAAATCCTGCTGCCGGGGGCAAAAATCCTGCTGCCAGGGGCAAAAACCCACAGCCAGGGGCAAAAATCCACAGCCAGGGGCAAAAATTCTGCTGCCAGGGGCAAAAATCCTGCTGCCGGGGGCAAAACCCCACAGCCAGGGGCAAAAACAAAACCCCCTCTGGTTCCACTCAGTGTGAATCTGGTTTTCGCTCTGCTGTCGTTTTAAAGTGATGTAAAGTTTATAAAATGTTTTTTTATATTTGTTGAGTATAATGTGAGTTTAATCTGAGATAATCTGTGGGTTAATCCGTCTCCTCTGTCTCCCAGTGCTAACTAGAAACAACCAATCAGATTCAGGGGGCGGGTCTTAGCGCTGTCAATTATGGCCATATACACGTCATGAATGTTGTGAATGCTAATGCTAGTTAGCATCGCCGCAGATGAACAGCTTTCCTGTAACAGTGAGTTGTTTCTCCACCACTAGCACATTTAGCAGCGAATACCTGGGGATGATTGACAGCGCTTAGCCCCTCCTCCTGGCTCTGACTGGTTTTTGGTGCCATTCTTCAGAGGGCAGCAGCTCAGGGATGAAATGTAGGAGATCCATGTTTCTCAGGTTATCTACGTCACGGTGAACATGTGGAGACATTTTGTAAAGTGACGTCATGCAGCTTCAACACGGTTGCCAGTGGTCCAGTCCCGTCGGGTCCCAGGTGTCCAGTCCCGTCGGGTCCCAGTGGTCCAGTCCCGTCGGGTCCCAGGTGTCCAGTCCCGTCGGGTCCCAGGTGTCCAGTCCCGTCGGGTCCCAGTGGTCCAGTCCCGTTGGGTCCCAGGTGTCCAGTGGTCCAGTCCCGTCGGTTCCCAGGAGTCCAGTCCCGTCGGGTCCCAGTGGTCCAGTCCTGTTGGGTCCCAGGTGTCCAGTGGTCCAGTCCCGTCGGTTCCCAGGTGTCCAGTCCCGTTGGGTCCCAGGTGTCCAGTCCCGTCGGGTCCCAGGTGTCCAGTCCCGTCGGGTCCCAAGTGTCCAGTGGTCCAGTCCCGTCGGGTCCCAGGTGTCCAGTCCCGTTGGGTCCCAGGTGTCCAGTCCCGTCGGGTCCCAGGTGTCCAGTCCCGTTGGGTCCCAGGTGTCCAGTGGTCCAGTCCCATCGGGTCCCAGGTGTCCAGTCCCGTCGGGTCCCAGGTGTCCAGTGGTCCAGTCCCATCGGGTCCCAGGTGTCCAGTCCCGTTGGGTCCCAGGTGTCCAGTCCCGTCGGGTCCCAGGTGTCCAGTCCCGTTGGGTCTCAGGTGTCCAGTGGTCCAGTCCCATCGGGTCCCAGGTGTCCAGTGGTCCAGTCCCGTCGGGTCCCAGGTGTCCAGTCCCGTTGGGTCCCAGGTGTCCAGTCCCGTCGGGTCCCAGGTGTCCAGTGGTCCAGTCCCGTTGGGTCCCAGGTGTCCAGTCCCGTCGGGTCCCAGGTGTCCAGTCCCGTCGGGTCCCAGGTGTCCAGTCCCGTTGGGTCCCAGGTGTCCAGTCCCGTCGGGTCCCAGGTGTCCAGTCCCGTCGGGTCCCAGGTGTTGGTCATGTGACCCTGGAAGGCAGCCGCGTGTTGCACAGCATTAGTCAGAAACGTCCCGCCTCCTCCCAGCCCTCTGATTGGTCGCCTCAGCGTCAGGTGACCCTCTGATTGCCGCACCGCGCGGCGCCGGCAGTGACGTCAGACTGGATCAGGTTCATCGCTCAGCTGCTCTGACTTCCTCCATGTCTGAAGAAACTTCAGCGCCTCTGTTTCTTCCTCCTGCTCTAACGCTCCGATGGGAGAGGAAGGATCCGGAAACGGAAACATGCAAACAGGCTTGAAGAAGCCCTTCGAAGATTTGGCCTATTTGTCACACTCACGGGTTTATTTTTATATTTGAGTCATTTAACCCACATAGATTTTTCCAGATGGTTTTTCTCTCTTTCTGTGGGTAAAACTGGAGTTCAGAGAATAATCTGATAGAAAATAAGGCTTTTAGAAAGGTTAGGACAATTCTTTAAAAATATTTTACAGTTTTTGCACAAAATGAGGCCAGCCGTATGAACATGAATCTTTATGTTTGGTCCCTGGTTTAAAATGTTTCAGGCGAGAAGCTTCACTCTAAACTCGTTCTGTAGACATTTGGTCCCACGGAGATTATTAGAGCATCCGCTTAGCATGGCGCCCACTTAGCGTAGCGCCCACTTAGCGTAGCGCCCACTTAGCATGGCGCCCGCTTAGCGTAGCGCCCGCTTAGCATGGCGCCCGCTTAGCGTGGCGCCCGCTTAGCGTGGCGCCCGCTTAGCATGGCGCCCGCTTAGCGTAGCGCCCGCTTAGCATGGTGCCCGCTTAGCATGGCGCCCACTTAACGTGGCGCCCGCTTAGCGTGGCGCCCGCTTAGCATGGCGCCCGCTTAGCGTAGCGCCCGCTTAGCATGGTGCCCGCTTAGCATGGCGCCCAATTAGCATGGCGCCCGCTTAGCGTAGTGCCCACTTAGCATGGCGCCCAATTAGCATGGCGCCCGCTTAGCGTAGCGCCCGCTTAGCATGGCGCCCAATTAGCATGGTGCCCGCTTAGCGTGGCGCCCACTTAGCGTAGCGCCCGCTTAGCATGGTGCCCGCTTAGCGTAGCGCCCACTTAGCGTGGCGCCCACTTAGTGTGACGCCCGTTTAGTGTGGCGCCCGCTTAGCATGGCGCCCGCTTAGCGTGGCGCCCACTTAGCGTGGCACCCGCTTAGCGTGGCGCCCACTTAGCATGGCGCCCGCTTAGCGTGGCGCCCACTTAGCGTGGCGCCCACTTAGCATGGTGCCCGCTTAGCGTGGCGCCCGCTTAGCATGGCGCCCGCTTAGCGTGGCGCCCACTTAGCGTGGCGCCCACTTAGTGTGACGCCCATTTAGTGTGGCGCCCGCTTAGCGTGGCACCCGCTTAGCGTGGCGCCCACTTAGCGTGGCGCCCACTTAGCATGGCGCCCACTTAGCATGGCGCCCGCATAGCATGGCGCCCGCTTAGCGTGGCGCCCACTTAGCATGGCGCTCGCATAGCATGGCGCCCGCTTATCGTGGCGCCCACTTAGCGTGGCGCCCACTTAGCATGGCGCCCGCATAGCGTGGCGCCCACTTAGCATGGTGCCCATGTAGCATTATTCTGCTAATTTTACAACTTTATTCTCATTATTTAAAACTGCATCTTAATTCAAGAAAATGTAGTGAAAGTCTGAAGTATCAGATATTCTTCTGGGAAAGTTAATTTTAGGTCTTTTTGCATATTAACCTGTTATTATTCTGATCCACTGATTTTTTCTCCTGTTGGTTTTGAGTCTCAGTGTTTCTCCGTAGTTTTAATCTCGTTGAGCGCGACTCCATTTTGTTTCTGTAAAGTTTCCGTATTTTAGACTTTTCGTCCATTTTGTTCGATATTCTGTCTTCGTTAACCACTGTTGGTCAGCTTTGGTTGATTTTAAAGTTTCTCCATAAATAAACTTTGACTAGGTCATTATGGTTGAAAACATTCATCCTGTTTGGTTGTTTAGTATTAAAAAAGCTGCCAGATTATTAAAACTGAAGGATCTCAGGGATTAAGAGGATTTAATCTGAGATTGAGTCTTTGGGACCCAATCAGATTAAAAAACCGTTTGAATTTTTCTGTTTTTGCTGCATCATCATCATCATCATCATCATCATCATCATCATCATCATCACTGTGTGCTTTGCTTCAAAGCTCTCAGGAGAAACGCTTGTGGATCATGAGCGAAACGTTTCTTCCTCCAGACCGTTTGGTGTTTCGTTGAGGAAGCCTCTCCTGAAGGCTTCTGGGTAAATAACTCGGTTTTTCTCCGTTACCATGACATCGCTCTTCATCTGCGATATTGCTATCAGGTTTGGTTTCTGACCCTCTGACGTTGGACATCGTCAGAGAGGAGGAGACAACTCGAACATCGGCACAAACGTACAAACATGGCCTCAGGTACGTATTGTCTGTTGTCAGCGTCTGAAGCGTGATCTGATTGGTTGGCTCTGACTTCAAGGCAACGTTCACTCAGACGACGAAGCTCCGCCTCCTCCGGAGCTCCCCAGGAGGCGGCGTCTCCAAACAGAGATTATTTGCGTCTCCGTTCCTCTCGCTCTCACACAGTCACCTCCGTCTTGCTGTTGGTCACAAAGTAGGGCTGCGTGGGCAGGAAGTGCTGGCTGTGGCTCTGGCCCCGGGAGCCGTGCAGCTGGTTGGGCTCCAGCACCGTGCACTGGGGCCTCTTGTGCCCGTAGCTCTTTCTCCTGCCCACCGTCTCCGTCCCGTCCCAGCCCTTTATGCCAAAGCCCGCCGCGTGCCCAGCGATGGTGTTGGAGCTGTAGGCAAACGGCCGGCCCATGGTGGCCGAGCTCGAGCCGAAGGCGGTCTCGACGGCCCTGGACATGCCGCCTGGCATCGTCCCCACCATGTGCACCAGGGAAGAAGCCCCGAGTCCTGGCGCCTTGCTACTGTGGGTGTGGGAGCTGTAGGAGCTGTGGGCCGCATGGCCGCCTTTGGGCTTTTGGCCGTTGGGCTTGAGTCCGCCGCTGCCGCCCGCAATGTGCCGCTCCGTCGGCAGGGTGGAGACGGACGAGATGCTGGGCATCTCCGTCACGTAGGTGGCCACAGGCTCCGGAGTCAGTGGACCTAAAGAGGTCATGGGGGTTATGGAGGGCATTGGGGAGAGCGAGGTCATCTGCGGCATGGACGTCATCGGCATGGACGTCATCGCCGTCATTGAAGCCATTGAGGCCATTGAGGCCATTGGGGCCATTGGGGCCATTGAAGCCATTGAGGCCATTGAGGCCATTGAGGCCATCTGTGTCATGGAGGAGTTCAAGGGGTTAGAGGTCAGGGGGTTTGACGGCATGGTGTTGGCGGCCATCGGCGGCGTCATCGACAGGTTGCCCATGGCGCTCCGAGAGTTTCCCATCGGTTGGAGACGAAGGCCGCCTTTCGTCGGCAGCTCCACCATCAGCCGCCGCTTGTTGTAGATTTCTCCGTTGTACTTGGCAGCTGGTGGGAGAGAAAAACACAAAAATAGACTGAAGTTCAATGCCAACGAGCTGCTGAAGAGCAAATCACACATGAAATGCACTGAACAGAGACGGAGCCCAAAACAGGCCGGATGCATTTTAACTTTTACTCAGCTTCTTCTTATCAAACTGGCCAAACGGGGAGCACAGGAGGCCGGTTCTGATCCTGGAGGAGTGAAATCTGAGGAAAAGCCAGGATGCATCTCTACTTTCCTCTTAGGAAGATTAAAATTCAGAGAACCGAGCCGCCTGAGACTTTCTGAGACTTTAAAACGCAGCAATTATCAGGTTAGCTATTAAAGTTTAGCATTTTTTTAAATTCTGCTTGGTAAAGTTTTTACCCCCTACAGATTTTATTTTAATCTGATTATTTCCTTTATTAAACAAATGAGCGGAACGAGTCTACAACTCAGCATCCCAACCAGATTTAAGTCTGGACTTTGATTAGGCCACCGCATACCTTCATTTAGCTTTTTAATGTTTTCAGAAGGTTCTGGTTCTGATGTGGTTCCTGGTTCAAATGAGGTTCTCTGGAGTCCCAGAACCCAGAGAAGGTCCTGGAACCGTTTCCAGATCGGTGGACATCACAGACTTTGGGTTTTGAAGACCTTTAACCTACTTCATGTCGTAAGACGGGTTCTGTTTCTGATCCTAGGGATGCATTCACACCAGCCCTGCTCAGTCTGGGTTCTCTGGTATTCGGGTCGAGCTCCTCATAAGTTCCCCAAGACAAGATGGCACCAAGCGAGGGATGAGACGAAATGGTGAATCTTTCCCACCTGTCCTGTTCAGTCCACTTCAATCCGACTCCAGTCCATTTGCCTACAAATTCCAGTTCTTTTTTTTTTTTTTTTGGCGGCATGAATGCTACTTGAACTTTGACCTCTAGTCCTCCAAACCACGGTCTGGTTCAGTTTGAATGTCAACGCCAAGTGGACCAGAGACCGCTCCAACAGCAGGGAGTGGACTACAGCGCAGGGCATTCTGGGTAACCAAAGCTAACATGCTAGCCTAGCGCTAGCAGCAGAAATGGCTCCTGGTCTTTAGCCTAAAGAGAAATCCTCCAACCGCTAAAATCCTCCATCTTGTTTCCATCTGGTGAAGAAGGAAGTTGCTCTCAGTGTCTTCAGAGGTTTTTGTGTCGTTTCCTTCAGTGGTTCTTTGTGCAGCGCCCCCACAGGCCAGGAGGGGAACAGGTTGGTGGAGCAGATGTTCTGGTTCCAGTAGAACCGGGTCGACCGGACCATCAGGAGGGGAACAGATTTAATTGACTAAAATCAAGTGAACTAGCATAAGCGATGCTTGTAAGACTGAATCAAGAACATTTGCTTAATTCATCTTCTGTTTATTCTAATTATAATAAAAATCTGATGACTTTTTGCAGCTCCGTGGATCAACAGTAAGATTTGTGAGAAACGTTCCTCTAAACGTTTCATGCAGATCCACGAAAATCCACGACAGTTTGTTGTTGTGAGCATCTTCTGCCCAGTAAGCGTGTGTGTGTGTGTGTGTGTGTGCGTGTGTGTGTGTGTGCGTGTGTGCGTGTGTGTGTGTGTGTGTGTGTGTGTGTGCGTGTGTGTGTGTGTGTGTGTGTGTGTGTGTGTGTGTGTGTGTGTGTGTGGTGAGCAGTCAGCTTTAAAGCCTGATATTTATTCCTTCTTCTGTCGGTCAGCATCTCCAGCTCCAGTCCCTGTTATCTCGGTAAAATGTGACCTTTTTCGCGGCCGATCCGCTCAGTCGACTCATTCCTCTCTAGCTCCTCGCTGCCTCTCCGTCCTTGAAGATAAAGTTAACACACTCAGTGAGTCTGCTTTGCTGCTGTAACTATAAATCTAGTTTATCACTGTGAGCGAAGCAGCCAGGCTGCAGATTGTGGGTGAGGACTGCGGCGGCGCGGGGGAGCAGCGTCTCCTGCCGAGCCGCTACCAGACCTCCTCCTGGGATCAAACCTGCTCAGGCGGCAGGTGAATGAGTCTGAAGCCAGGCGGCTCGGCGGTGAAACGGCGGCCGGGGCAGAAACCCACAGAGACAGACAATCACCTCGGCGCGGGTCAGGAGAACAGATCTGGTTCTCCTCAGATCTGATTTTTAAAATGAGTCCTAGTTTGCCGTTTAATTTCCTGCCTTTTTACCTTTAACAGTCCCAGCCTCGTCCTCATGAAGCTGATTAAACTGACGTCAAACATCAGTAACCTTGTTTGAAACATCCTCTAACTACATGGCTTTTAACTAGCAGTGGTGGCCACACAATCAGCTAATGCGCTAATTATGGAGCTAACTTTAGCGCCATACTCAGAATGTATTGCTAGTTCTACACAGTATAAAATCTGTTTATCTCCTGCTTGGTTTGTGACTGAAGGCGTAAATTAGGCTAAAGATCTGATCAAAAGAATCACTTCCTGAAGCAATCGGAGCGCTACACGCATTAGCACAATGTGACACATGGTGGAGTTTAGTGTTTTAGCGTTAGCTTCTGCTAAACACTATGGATCATGTTTTAGCATTAGCTTCTGCTAAACACTATGTATCATGTTTTAGCATTAGCTTCTGCTAAACACTATGGATCATGTTTTAGCATTAGCTTCTGCTAAACACTATGTATCATGTTTTAGCATTAGCTTCCACTGTGTGCCATGTTGGAATAGAGCTTTAGCTAAATACCGCATTGGTGTAGCAAATTTAGCATTAGCTTCTGCTTAATTCTGTGTTGGTATATTGTTTAGCATGACCACATCCATGCGTATTCAGCTTTAGCATTAGCCAAACAGCATGTTGGTGTAGCGCTTTAGCTAATGTGTACGATGAGTGCAGCTGAGCTTGTAGTTAGCCTGCTACGGTTAACTTCATTTCCATGCAGAGCTTTCCTGTATATTTCCTGTTAAATTACAACAACAGACGTTTCTGTAACCAAGATGGATTCAATAGGTTTTTACAAATAATCATCTGTGAAGTATAATTTCATGATCAGAAAGTTTTCATACACCAAGCCTGGATGATGTCACAGCTGTGTGAGATTCTGGATGGATTTGGTTGAAATTCAGACGTGGAAAAGGAAAAGGTGCTTTATTACATATCATCTGCAGACAGAAATCTGTTGAGACTTTGGGGAACAGCTGATGCTTCTCCAGGTGCTGCAGTCAACGGGTTTAAACGTAATGAAACCCAACAACCGTTGGAGGAGATTTCCAGGCAGATTCTGCCTCAGAGATTCAACGAAAGGTAAAAATGTCAAGTAAGTTTCGCTTTGAGCTCCTTTCCCTTAATTACGAGGATTTTACTGCGCGTGGAAACTGGACGTACAGCAGAAAAGACTGGTGAGGCCCAGCAGGACGTTTGTTCGTAACACAGAGGCCATAATTGGTCATTTGTTCCAGCAGGAGAACAAGTGGTGAATCCAAGAGATCATTAGTTGCTTCTGCGCCTCGAATCCAATAAAGTGACCTTCCAGAGGCGTCCGGGGGGACGGAGGAGTGGGCCGACAGAGGGGAGGCTGAGTGGGCCGCGGGGGGAGAGCAGAGGGGCAATTAAAGCAGGGGGGGCAGATCTGAGGCCTGGTTCCACTTCTAATCAGGTCAACAGGCAAAAAAAAAACAAAAACCTGCTACAGACAGATGATGCGCTGCTTCCTGCGTATGGCAGGCCGTTTACCATAAAATCAGCTTCACAACGTTCCAAATATCTGAGGAAAATGAAGATATCTGTAATTACATTCCTATTGTTGTGAATGATTCAGCATTTTATGTTATGGAAGCTTTAAAGCCAATAAATGATGACAAATGAATTTAAATCAACAGTTAAATTATGACGTCACAAAATAAATACGTTAAACTTTTTGTTCTGACTTGCTTTAGGGAAAGCTAAGCAAAGTTAGCAAAAAGGCTAAACGGCTAAATTTAGCTGATTAGCTCTGCTGTTAGCACGTTAGCAGAACAAGATTTGACATCAAAACGTGAAAACGTGACTGCAGAACGAACCAAACAAGATTCCTGATGCTTCCTCAGTGAGGTCGCTGCCAATAACGTCCCAATAAATCAATATCTAACCAGAGCTTCCTGATGTCAGCGCTTAGCGGACGTGTAGCCGTTCCCCCGGCGACGGATTGTTCCAGTTTTTCTCCCCAGTTTCCCGTCATCTTGGCTTATTGAAGAGATTTCTGTCCGATGCTGAAGGAGAAACCTCCCTTCAATTAGCAGAATGACATGAGCGGCTAGCAGCAGATCACAATTAGCTCTCAAACGATTCTTTGATGAGGGGGACGGAGCGGCGATGCGGATTAGGGAGGAAAGCAGACGGCTGTGAAGAGGAGAGGAAGAGGAGGCCCAGACATTAAAGGCTACAAAAGCAGAACGATGTGAAAGATGAAGAGTCTGCCGCTGGTAGATTTGACTTTCAAATCGCTGCCTGAACCCGTCGTGATGCTCAGGAGTTAGACACAGAAAATAATTGTGTTTCTGTGAGGAGGCTCGGCATCTTTAACATGAAATAATGGGACCTGGAAAACGTTTCCAGACATTTCCAGATTGGTTCTGTGGCCTGCAGGCAGCCGCCGTCGCTGCGACTTCCTCGTTCTGCCGCCTTTCTGCTCCTCTGCTTTCTGCCAGTTTGTCATCAGCTTCCAGGAAATTTAGTGTCTGAAAGCGACTCGCTTTCCCCCCCGTCTTCATTTCAGAGGGTAAACAGCAGCATCCGCCCGAGGCGCAGACAGGTTACTGCCAGGCAAAATGTCAGCGCGTTCCTCCACACACAGACTTTAACTAGACACCTGCGGCTGGTCTGCAGAGCTCTCTCCTCTTCTCCACCTCAGTTTGTCACATTATTACAATCACTGTGAACTGGAAGGAAAACAACAGATTTCTTCTAATGAAAATGGTGCCATGTTTTTGGTACTGTCGCACAGAGGTGGCCGAGTCATGCTGTGGGATGCTTCAGCTGGTCAAAGTGAAGGAAAATCCTGGAAAAAGGGTTAACCTGGTGCCAGAGGTACGGCGGTTTAGATCAAACAATGTCCTAGTCAAAGTCCTGAATTCAACGTATGACCGAGATTTAAAAAATGAGCCAAACTTCTGCCTGCAGGTGGTTTTAAACTGGGGATTTAATGCAGATACAAGCCACACTTTTCAGATTTTTATCTTTAAAGGGCCGGTTTCATGTAAAGTCTTTGATTTTTCATCATGTTTTCCCTCCAGGGTTCCTTTAATTCTGCATGTCTGAGAAATCCTCTAATCTCCATGGCAACCATTCAGCTGTTAAACGGCTGGGTGGACCTAGCCCCGCCCCCGAGGCGCAGCTCCTCCCCCAGTCAGCTCCTCCAGACTAGCAAGCAGCAATTAGCAACCAGCTGCTGAGCTCATTATAGGAGCTGCTGGTAAAAACATTAAAGGGTTAATAGAGGAGCCATGTTGGAATGACTTCCTGGAGGCGGAGCTACAGAAAGAGCAGGAGCTTCTTAAAGAGACAGAGGCCCAACTTCAAGATGCTAAATTAGAAATTAAGATTTGATCTGTCATTTTTATAGCTGAAGGTATAAATGGTGCCTGGAAAACACGACACTGCCCCTTTAAAACATGCTGACATGTTTCTCTGTCCACCATTATGCATACATTTATGTTTAACAAATAAAATGCAAAATATCCAGCTGAACAGTCAAATCTGAACTCTGACCTCATCCTTTAAAAGTTAAACTTCTGTTACGTTGGAATTATTCCCACCTGTTGCTCAGGTATCATAAACTCTGAACAGAGAGGATGAGCAGCGTCTGTCTGCTGGGCTCATGTGAGACGGGATGAGAGTCGACCTTCATCATCTGGGCGGTTTTCCGCTCAGCTCTCACTCTGATCTGCTGAAGCTGCTGTCAGGGGAAAGTTGGCATGTCTGCCTTCTCCGTGGTGATTGGGATTTTCCCCCTCTTGTTCAATGCAGGTGTGAAATGTTAGTTAAGAGAGAATCCATTTATTGTTTCATCTTCAAAGACTGACATCAGGATGTTCTCTGGTGGTTTTCACCGAACAAAATGATCTGAAAATACGAGAGACCGTCTGCCAACTCACCATCCAACCTTCAGGGAATTATGAACATGCCACCAGCCAGTTCAGTCCGCTTTAACCCGACTCCGGTCCGCTTTAACCCGACTCCAGTCCCCTTTAACCGACTCTGGTCCGCTTTAACCCGACTCTGGTCCGCTTTAACCCGACTCCGGTCCGCTTTAACCCGACTCCGGTCCGCTTTAACCCGACTCCGGTCCGCTTTAACCCGACTCCGGTCCGCTTTAACCCGACTCCGGTCCGCTTTAACCCGACTCCAGTCCCCTTTAACCCGACTCTGGTCCGCTTTAACCCGACTCTGGTCCGCTTTAACCCGACTCTGGTCCGCTTTAACCCGACTCCGGTCCGCTTTAACCCGACTCCGGTCCACTTTTCTATAAAGTCCGCTTGGTCAGGTGTGAACGCTAATCGACCTCTGACCTCAGGTCATTCAAACCTCGGTCTGGGTTCGGTTTGAATGTGAACGCCAAGTGGACCAGAGACCGCTCCAACAGCAGGAAGTGCACTACAGCGCAGGGCATTCTGGGTATATCCAACCAAAGCTAACATGCTAGCTTAGCGCTAGCAGCAGAAATGGCTCCTGGTCTTTAGCCTAAAGAGAAATCCTCCAACCGCTAAAATCCTCCATCTTGTTTCCATCTGGTGAAGCAGGAAGTTGCTCTCAGTGTCTTCAGAGGTTTTTGTGTCGTTTCCTTCAGTGGTTCTTGGTGCAGCGCCCCCACAGGCCAGGAGGGGAACAGGTTGGTCCAAGTGTTTGGTTGGTTTGAATCTCTTTTAATAATAAGTTTAATAATCAAGATAAAAGCTGATTTCAGCTTTTCAGTCGAAGTTGTTGGATGAATGTGTTTCTACTTATTATATTAAAGTTTGCTTATAAAACAGCAAATATTTTGTATTATACTTACATTTTTCCGTTGTATGGAAATTATGTTGGGAATAATTTTACCCTGATTACAATTTTTTCTGTTCTGAAAAACCAAATTTGTATCGTTCTTGAATAATATTTGGGGCCGCACAAAACCAGTGTATGGGCCACAAATGGCCCCTGGGCCGCAGTTTGGACACCCTGATCTTAAGTGATTTTCCTCTCTGCTGCTGTATGAATTGATGCCGTTACTCATCAGTTTATGCAGTCAGGCGTCCAAACCGCCTCTCCCTTCATGCAGAGATGCGGTTGCTGGTAATGAGCGGAAACTGGACTAAACAGCAGCTGGAGGCGGATTACCTGTCACACAAACACAAACTGAATGATTGGAGTCGTCTGGGAAGATGCTGGTTTGTAAATGTGGGTGAATTTCAGATGGCAGCCGCCTCATCGTGCGCCAGGCTGTCTGCAGGCGGCGGTTTGTGTCTTCCAGCGCGCTCAGGCATGCGGCGCAGTCAATAACATGTCAGACTCCAGCAGAAGAGTCGCAGACTGGCTGCCCTTTGTGTTCAGGTCATAAAACCTTCAATAAAATCTACTGGAAGGAAAACAAATCAATAAAAGCCTAATTGTGATGCTGTCCTGTCTCAGTACAGCCGCTCCTGCTCGGACCGGAGCCGCCTGCTGCGTTTGACGTGCCAATGGCTGAAGCTGCCACTCACCTACGGCCTTCAGGGAGGCGTACTTGTTCAGGTCGGCGTTCTGCTGCTGCTGCTGTTCGTAGGCCTGAGCCAGCTGGCTGAGCGCCGGGTAGGGGTGCTGCGGGCCAACGCTGGAGCTGGCCGCCACGTTGTTGTTCAGCTGGCCGCCTTCTGGACAAACACAGGACAGCACCAGGTTAGCATCAGGTTACCATCTGTTAACATCAGGTTAACATCAGGTTACCATCTGTTAACAACAGGTTATCATCAGGTTAACATCAGGTTAGCACTAGGTTAGCACCAGGTTAACATCAGGTTAGCATCAGGTTAACATCAGGTTAGCACCAGGTTAACATCAGGTTAGCATCAGGTTAGCATCAGGTTAACATCAGGTTAGCATCAGGTTAACATCAGGTTATCATCTGTTAACATCAGGTTAGCACCAGGTTAGCATCAGGTTAACATCAGGTTAGCATCAGGTTAGCATCAGGTTATCACCAGGTAAGCATCAGGTTAGCATCAGGTTAACATCAGGTTAGCACCAGGTTAGCATCAGGTTAACATCAGGTTAGCATCAAGTTAGCACCAGGTTAGCATCAGGTTAACATCAGGTTAACATCAGGTTAACATCAGGTTAGCACCAGGTTAGCATCAGGTTAACATCAGGTTAGCACCAGGTTAGCACCAGGTTAGCATCAGGTTAACATCAGGTTAACATCAGGTTAACATCAGGTTAGCACCAGGTTAGCATCAGGTTAACATCAGGTTAGCACCAGGTTAGCACCAGGTTAGCATCAGGTTAACATCAGGTTAACATCAGGTTAACATCAGGTTAGCACCAGGTTAGCATCAGGTTAACATCAGGTTAACATCAGGTTAACATCAGGTTAGCATCAGGTTAGCATCAGGTTAACATCAGGTTAACATCAGGTTAGCACCAGGTTAGCATTTACAAAACTTTGATGTAATTTTGTGAAATAAAAGCTTAATTTTGGTAAAATGTAAAGATTTCATGGACCTGATGAGCTACAACATGGCCTCCTTCAGAATAAGGTTTGAAGGTTTGGAGGTTTGGAGGTTTGAAGGTTTGAAGGTTTGGAGGTTTGGAGGTTTGGATGTTTGATCAGAGGAGAATCTGTTTCTCTCTCCAGATTCTGAGTTTTCTCTCTGCAGAGTGGAGCTGAGATCTCCAGGGATCTGAAGAAGCGGCGACACAAACGCAGGTTGTTTCTGCGCTAATTAAACAATTATCCCTGGCAGCAGCTCCAGTCGCACCAAACACCCACAGAGAGGAAACCTGGAGGAAAAGCTTCCATAGCCAGATCCCAACTGGTGCCATGGAATGAAACGGGTTATTTAATGAATCCTGATCGACCCAAAGATTCGGCCCAAAATATCACAAATATCAAGTTTCAGAAATTTAAATTAGGAAAAAATGCATTTCAAAAACGAAACTTTGAAAAACCTTTAATGAAAATCAGTAATTTACAGCAGTTGAATCTGTTAATGCAGATCTATGTTTTCAGATGGTCCCCAGATTTTACGTTTTTAAAGTTTTAACATTTTTCAGTTTTTATTTTATTCTTTTTTATTTTCACATGTATTTAGTTTTACTTTCTTACATTAGATATTTTCAGATTTTATATTTGTTTCACTTTTAAAATCTCTTTTACCGACCGAGTTTTACGAAGGCGGGACTTCCTGTGGGTCGCAGGAAGTGACATCTTTGTTTGTCTGAAACTGTGTTTTGCCATTTCCTGAATTATGAGATAAACACGTTGGTTTTATTGAATCACATGTTCGCTTGTCTTTGTCATTTTGAAGAGCAACGTGTCGCATTAAATGAATTCCCCAGAGGAAAAGGAACAGATGGGCGACTAAAAGAAGTTCCTCTGCTCTCAGATCAGCCAGGAGGCCAAATGAAGAAATGATCTCGGATGAATTAAGTTTACATTTTTGGGAATAAGTTGGGCGTAATTCATTACTTCTCAACATGATGCCATGAGAAAGGCCCGCAGCATCACAGATCCTCCACCGTGCTCAACAATGCTTTTTGTGCCAAAAGGTTTAAAGTTTGATCTGAAACATTTAAGTTGGTTTGTGACGCCAGACGTTGTGGCTGAGTGATTCAGCTCCACCCCTCCCCCACATGTTGCTGCACCCTGCCTGTAAAGGACTGAAGGTCTCCGGCATGTTTACAAAGCCTGTTGCTACGGCAACTGCAGCAGGTGGCCGGGTCAGTGCCGAACTCTGGTGTAAATATTCTGTTTAACTGAGTTACTGCTGTGATGAACCTCACAATAATCTGTACTTTAATCCCTCCAGATTATCTCCGAGCTGTTCTGATGAGGATCCAGCAGAACCTGGAACTTTGCTGCAGCTGCTGGAGGTTTGATCCGAAGGGACAGATTGTCACGATGATGCGCTTCAGCCGCTCTGCGGAGATCAGCTTCCCTTCGCTGTGGATGCCGGAGAACAACGGAGCAAACAGCGTCCGCCTCCCAGGAGGAGACGATCATCTGCTCAGAATTACTGACATCACTCAACGGATAACAAGAGACCAAAACGAGGGGAGATGAATCTGAGCCCCTCGCCTGATGCAGTTTGGAGAATTTAAATGAGGAAGGATTGAAATGCAGAACCAGAAACCCGAGTTCTGAAAAACATCCGACTCCAGCTGAAACAAACCGGGACGCGTCAGCAGCAAGACAGATCTCACCTGGACAAACTATTTCTACAACACTTTTACAGACAAATAACAGATTCATCACTTCCTGCTGCCACTGCTGGGACATAAGAGATGAAGCTTGTTTACTGTAAATGTTGATCAGCTGGTTTTTCTCAATAACTACGATAATCTGAGAGCTGCAGCATCTGCATCATCTGCAGCAGATCTGCAGCTTCTGCAGCATCTGCAGCATCTGCAGCTTCTGCAGCTTCTGCAGCATCTGCAGCATCTGCAGCAGATCTGCAGCTTCTGCAGCATCTGCAGCATCTGCAGCTTCTGCATCATCTGCAGCATCTGCATCATCTGCAGCAGATCTGCAGCTTCTGCAGCATCTGCAGCATCTGCAGCTTCTGCAGCTTCTGCAGCATCTGCAGCATCTGCAGCAGATCTGCAGCTTCTGCAGCATCTGCAGCATCTGCAGCTTCTGCATCATCTGCAGCATCTGCAGCATCTGCAGCATCTGCAGCATCTGCATCATCTGCAGCATCTGCAGCATCTGCAGCTTCTGCATCATCTGCAGCATCTGCAGCATCTGCAGCATCTGCAGCATCTGCAGCATCTGCAGCATCTGCAGCATCTGCAGCATCTGCAGCATCTGCAGCATCTGCAGCATCTGCAGCATCTGCAGCATCTGCAGCATCTGCAGCATCTGCATCATCTGCAGCATCTGAAGCATCTGCAGCATCTGCAGCATCTGCAGCATCTGCATCATCTGCAGCATCTGCAGCTTCTGCATCATCTGCAGCATCTGCAGCATCTGCAGCTTCTGCATCATCTGCAGCATCTGCAGCATCTGCAGCATCTGCAGCATCTGCAGCATCTGCATCATCTGCAGCATCTGCAGCATCTACAGCATCTGAAGCATCTGCATCATCTGCAGCATCTACAGCATCTGAAGCATCTGCAGCTCGCTGCTCCTGAAAGGCTGAAATAACTAACAACACTGGAGACAATTAACCATCAGGACAGGATATAACAGTAACTGATCACATTTACCACAGCACTGGTTCTGGTTCTGGTTCTGGTTCACCTCAGAGTCGATCATGACATGTTACTGGACCGACTGGAGAGTTGGGTCGGACTCTCTGGTCCAGAACTCAACTGGACCAGAGAGTCCCTCCGACATAAAGAACTGGGATATCTCTGTTTCAATAGGAAACTTCTCATCAGAGAGGTCAGAGGTCACATGTGGGGAACCCCAAGGCTCCATCCTGGGACCCTTCAATATTTATATGCTCCCTCTGACTCAGGTAATAACAGGAAATCAGATCAGTTACCATGACGATGCAGATGATACACAGCTCGATGTCACCAGGTGACCTTTGACCCCATTCAGTCACTGAGCTGATGCTGAGAACGGATCAATGTGTGGATGAAACAAAACTTTGTCCAGCTGAACAGAAACAAAACTGAAGAGGAACGATCTAGAGTTATAGACCTAGAGTTATAGATCTATAGTTATAGATATATAGCTATAGATCTAGAGTTATAGATCTATAACTATAGATCTAGCGATCCAGGGATCAGCCCGAAACCTGGGAGTAGTGATGACCTCTGACCTTTGACCTGAGCCTTCAGAGCCACAATAAGTCGGTTCCTCAGTGGACCTTCTAGCAGCTGCAGAAGCTGTTTCCAGATTTGCAACAAGCAAAACGAGACGTGAAGCAGCTGAATAAATGATTTCTCTGTTCTACAAACGCTGCTCTACGTCCTGAGCCTCTGTTCTCCCACAGACTCATCTGCAAAAAAATATAAATTATTTCACAGATAGCGGCGTTCAACAATGTCGCGTATGGAAAACTCTCTGCTCTGCGGCGTTCAGAAGCTATTTAAAATACTCATTGTTGAGCGCGGATGTAATCCTGTACTGAGATGTTCAGTAATCCTGTAAAGGGCTTTCACTCTGACAATGGGAGGGGATCACAGGATCCCCATTTATTTCAATCAGAGTGTGTTGGTGCAGCAGGGTGTCCGCGGCAGAAACACGATGGACAACTGCTGTTCAGAGGGTAGAAATAAAACTCAACATCATTTATTTACTTAGATCCAGTTTCAGCTAAAAGCATATTATACATCTAGTTTACCAATATTTAGCTCTAAGCTAGCTAAATGTTTAGCTCGACAAATATTTAGTTAGCAAGTTAGTTATTTAGCTCCAAAGTAATAATTTAGTTCTGGGCTAGCTAAATAGTTAGATAAATATGTAGTTAATAAGCTAGCTATTTAGCTCCAAGCTAATTGTTCAATTATTTATCTCTGAGATAGCTAAATATCTGACTTCACTAAAAGCTCCATCAGTTAGCTAACAGGCTGTTTAGTTCCAGGCTAAATGTTTAGCACTGAGCTAGCTAAATATTTTAGTTAGCTCTAAGCTAAATACTTAAACTAATATACTAAAACTAAAATATTACGTTTTAAACTGACATGTATAAGTGAATAACGTGGTAACTCTTTTATTTTCTGACCGTGTTAATAAATGGTTGCTGTTCATTTGTGACGTAGCTTTACAAATGGCGCTTCGTCTCGGTGACGTTCAACAGGTCGTTGTGATTTTATTACATTAGTCCTCTGTGAGTCTGATCAGATGGAACTGAGTCACGAAACGAAACAGCCCGGTTTTCTCTCTTTGCAGAAGTGTTTCTGTACATTTGCTCCAGGCTGAATCATCGCTGGTCCGTTCAATTAGCCGCAGCGGGAAGCGGCGCATTTCCACCCAGAACAAAGCGCCGGAGCGGCTTATGGTCCGGTAGGGAGAAGGTTCGTGTTGGTTTGGGCTGAGATTCACGGCGGAGCGTGAGGTTCGCGTCAGCGCCGAAGAGCAAGTTTACATGGATCTGCTGAGCGTGGAGCTTCAATGCTGGGATCACATTATGTGTGATGATGAGCCAGCAGGTAGCAGGCAGACAGACAGCTGGGGGACCTGCAGCATGAAGCCCGACCCGAATGGTTCTGGCCGTACAGAACCAGTCCTGACTCATCCGTTATTCCCAGTTTGTGCTCCTCTTCCTCCTCCTGCAGCAGCAGAGCCTCTTCCTCTCCATCCCTCGTCATGGCAACAGCGCTCTCTCCGCTCGGCGGGTTCGCATTGTCCCGCATCACCGGCGCCCACATATTAACACGCAGGCTGGCGGTTCTGAGCTCAACAAGTCATTGTTATGCAACCTGAGTGGAGCTGCCTGCTGCTCTCTGGGCCCGGTCCGGTTCGGCTCGGTTCGGTTCGGTTCGGGTCTTCACTCTGTCCTCGTGAAAGATAAAACAGCTCCGGTTCATTGAAACACCTGCTTTGCTCTGGTAAAAACAAACAAAACAGCGTTTTATGAGTCACGGCTGAACGATGGAGTCAATGTTGACACAAACAGTGAAACCCGGAGAAAACAGAGAAACTGAGCAGCAAACAGAACCGCTGCTGTTTGGGTCCTGATGTGGAAGCAGCAGCAGCAGCAGCAGCAGCAGCAGCAGCACCGGAGAGGCTGCAGCGTGTCTGCAGCCTCCGTGGAGACTGTTAATGAGCTCATTCTCCAGCTATTAGGAGTCTCTCCCGCCGTGTTTAGTCACACTGAGATGCTGAGCAGGTTTTGTGTGAGCCAGTCTGACCCTGCAGCTCCTATCTCCCCCAGCCAGCCCGCGGAGGCCCGCCATGCGGCCGCTGAGCTCCGGGCTGCAGCCGCCAGCGGGGCGTAAAATCCCGTTTGAGTTGTTGGTGGCAGAGGCGCTGGAGGCAGAGGGGGGGCCAGGGGGGGCCAGGGGGGGGCAGAGAAGCTTTGGTGCAAAAATGATGTAGTTTCTGCCATATCTACTTGGTTTATTTAGCAAAACTGCAGCTAGAAACCTAAACATGTATTTTACAAACCAAGTGTTTAAATATTGAGCTAACATGTAAATTCACTCATAGCCAAAAGGAAGTCGTTTTAAAGTCATTATGACAAATTGTAACAAGAGAAAATTCATAATTATGACTGAAAGTTGAAATTATGACTCTTATTCTTGAGTTTATGTTATTTATGTTGTTTTTTTATTTCACGGTGGAATCATTGAATGATTGAATAAACTGAAACTCGTTAAAATCCTGGTTATTATTTTTCATTCATTTATTCATTCTGCAGCGCCTGAAGTCTGAGTTTCCTCTCAGAAACTTCTTCACAAACTGTTTGGAAACGTAGCTTTTATTTTGAGGATTAAGATAAAATGTGTCTGATTACATGGATATTGAGTCAGACCCGACCGGTTCTGGTTCCTGAAACAGCGACAGGATGAGTTCTGATCCAGTCTGACTCAACATGTCAGCTCTTCCTCATTCCCTCTTCAACTCTCTGCAGGTTCTGAGCTGCATTCAGAACCTGTTGCATCATTTCCACAGGAGGGAAGCAGACAGAGTGAGGATTAAAGTTCTGCTTAACGAGCTGGACAGGTAGCTCAGGTGAGCCGGCAGCAGCAGCAGAAGAAGAAAACCCGACTGAGGAAATGAGTGGAAACTCAGAGCCTGCAGAGAACGACCTTAAAATAAACCAACACCAGGAAACGGAAAGAAGACGAGAAATAAGCTGCTTTCTTCCTGGACCGGATCTGTTCAGGTTTTAGCATCTTTACCCCAAATTCATCACATTTGATCATCACTGGAAAACATTAGAAGTTTAAACTAAAGAAATAAAGCATTTTTATTCAGAAGATCCAGAAATATTGTTGGAGTGACGGGTCTGTCGTTGACTATCTGTGCAGTGTGAAGGTGAACTCTGTTATCGTCTGCATCCGTTAGAAAAATGAATAACTGGCTGCCTGACAAAGACCTGGACGGGTTGGAGGTTCTGGTTCTCTGACCCGGAAGGAACAGAACCTCCAACTTACTGAGGAGGAATGGTTGACCCCGTTGCTAGGGGACGTTGACCCCGTTGCTAGGAGACGTTGACCCCGTTGCTAGGAGAGGTTGACCCCGTTGCTAGGTGAGGTTGACCCCGTTGCTAGGAGAGGTTGACCCTGTTGCTAGGAGAGGTTGACCCCGTTGCTAGGAGAGGTTGACCCCGTTGCTAGGTGAGGTTGACCCCGTTGCTAGGTGAGGATGACCCCGTTGCTAGGTGAGGTTGACCCCGTTGCTAGGTGAGGATGACCCCGTTGCTAGGTGAGGTTGACCCCGTTGCTAGGTGAGGTTGACCCCGTTGCTAGGAGGTTGACCCCGTTGCTAGGTGAGGTTGACCTCGTTGCTATGTGAGGTTGACCCCGTTGCTAGGTGAGGTTGACCCCGTTGCTAGGTGAGGTTGACCTCGTTGCTAGGTGAGGATGACCCCGTTGCTATGTGAGGTTGACCCCGTTGCTAGGTGAGGTTGACCCCGTTGCTAGGTGAGGATGACCCCGTTGCTAGGTGAGGTTGACCCCGTTGCTAGGTGAGGTTGACCCCGTTGCTAGGTGAGGATGACCCCGTTGCTAGGTGAGGTTGACCTAGCAACGGGGTCACAACGGTGACACTCTCTCCCAGGGACTGATTGGTTCCTCTTCCTCTTCCTGGTGATCCGCCCAGTGGAGCAACAGCGCCGCCTGCTGGTGAGGCGTTTGGACCAGATGCTCAGTAACGTTTCACATCCTCGTCACTCCAGAACGTTAAATCTAGAAGCTGTCCTGGCAGATCTCTGACACGTCTTCAGGCTGAAATAAATCAGGTTTCATTTCATGAAGCGAAATAAGAGATAAAAACAAATCTTCTCCTCCCAGTGATCAGAAATGAACCGATTGTTGAATCCAGACTGGACTGAGGAAAGTTGGACAGGATGATGAAACTGAAGCTGAACGAGTTTCCACACAGCAGAGCCTGCTGCTGGCAGAGCGTCGCCTGTGTCACAGACAGGAAGGAGAACGTTTCTCCTTCCTGTCCTCCATCTTCCCTCCTCCAGACTCTGAAGCTCTTCCTCTCTTTGGCTTCAGGAAAAACTTTCATTTTACTGAAAAAAATCTGAGAAAATCCAAAGATTTTCCTGAGTTTCTTTAAGTTTCAGGATTTTTTATGAAGGTTTTTAATATTCAACCTTTAGGATGAACGAATCCACAGCCAGTGATCAGTGAAGGCAGGAATGTCGTTTAGTTACGAGTGTCTGGCATCGGCAGCAGGTTGTTTTTACCCAGAATCCTCCAGGATTACAGTTCGGCTCCAGCGCAGTGAGGCGGATCCTGGGCACGTTTTCCAGACAACCTTCATCTCATTATCATCGCCATCTGCTGCCAGCTTTGTCTTCTCTCATTAGTGCGTAGCGCTCCTGTTTGGCAGGGAGCCGTGCTAGAGGGAAACCTGCGCCGGATCGCGATTCTCTGAGTGATTCCCAGGAGGAACGACGTTAAACTCAGGATCCAGCGTGTCGTTATCGCCGGCCGCTGAATGTTTTGGTGGCTGCTGAAGGAGGAACCGCCTCCTGGCGCTGGGCCACGCCGCTCCACAAACCATCAGCTGCGTCCCATGAGGAGCTTCACTTTATTACAGCTCTGTAATAAAGTGACTCCGATCCGCTTGTCTAGTCAAAGTCTGGTCCAGTTGGTGAGGTGTGAATGCTACGAGCAGCTGAATAAAGATGAACACCGCACTTTTAAGATTTTCTGTCCACTGCCCAATCAGTCACTCGGTTTCCCCTCGGCGGTTCCTCTGCTCATCACTGCATCAGATCAGCTTCAGGTGAGATGAGAGCAGCAGGCAGAAACTGAAGGAGCTTAAGAAAACTAAAAAGTGTGGCATGCACATTTAACTTGGATAGGAACAAATAAAACACAAATAACCTCCAAAAGACTCCTAATAAATAAATTGAGTCCATTTAATCTCAGTATAAATAGAGGGAATAGAGGGAAACTGTCGCCATCTTGACCTCAAAATGTTTGTTTTAAATACATGAGTTAGAATGGCCTAGTCCAAGTTCAGATCCAAATCCAACAATTGAAAGTTCAGACATTCTCCATCCAATCTGAGAGTTTGAGCTTCACAAAGAATAATGAATAAACATGTTCTCCACCAGAAGGTGGTTCTGGCTCAAAAGCATGCCGCACCTTTCAGTTTTTTATTTGGAAAACTTTTGAAGATCTCCGTTAGCCCCAGAAATTCTCCTGCTTACCTCATAAAGATCATAAACATCAACTTTTTTTTAAGGATTCTTGCATCATTCTTCCAAACATCTGAACAGAACCAGGCGTCTGATTGGCTGAGAGTCATTCATCGCCATGGCGATGCGCTGGCGGCAGCATCGTCGTTTTCCTGACAACCTTCTGCTGCGGACGGATTATTTGTCAAACAGCCTCTGTTTCTGTTTCACTTCCTCTAAGATGATTATTTTGAAAACAGGAAACTTGATTTGATTCTTCCTGCAGGAAGCAGCCGGTGAACTTTGACCTACTCGGCTGACCCTGAGTCAGCTGAGGGCGGCGCAGATGAAACTGTGGGCAGAATTGAGGGTTTGATGTTGGGTTTTTGGTTTGTTTGTCTCAGGATTTGCTCTTCGTTTGGGTTCAGATTCAAACAGAACCATGGAGACAAAGTCTGGCCAAAGTTTCCTCATCGTTCAGAAAACGGCTCCAGTTTTTAACTGGGCTGAGACTCTAACGCATTAATTATTGATTATTGATTACACAGATTTCAATGCATTAAAATCTCTAACAGTTAGTTGCTGTGTTGGTGGAACCTTCATGTTAGAAACTGATTAAGATGATCCTCTGACCTTCAGCCTGGAGGTCAGGCTTTAAGATGATCCTCTGACCTTCACCCTGGAGGTCAGGCTTTAAGATGATCCTCTGACCTTCAGCCTGGAGGTCAGGCTTTAAGATGATCCTCTGACCTTCAGCCTGGAGGTCAGGCTTTAAGATGATCCTCTGACCTTCAGCCTGGAGGTCAGGCTTTAAGATGATCCTCTGACCTTCACCCTGGAGGTCAGGCTTTAAGATGATCCTCTGACCTTCAGCCTGGAGGTCAGGCTTTAAGATGATCCTCTGACCTTCAGCCTGGAGGTCAGGCTTTAAGATGATCCTCTGACCTCCAGCCTGGACGCCGTCCTTAAAGCCGGCTGGGTGCTGGCAGGTTAAAGCGTCACAGCCAAATGAGCCGTTACCTCCTCTGACCTCTGACCTCCGACCCGCCGGAAGCAGGAGAATCAGAACAAAGTCTGCTGGATCCAGATAAAAGGTTTAATTTAACCTGAGAAATTCACTGAAAGGCCCTTTATTTTATTATTTGCTCTCTGCTCTGCCACATTCTGTTATTTATTTATTCAGAATATCAGGGACCCTGGATAATCAAGGAATATTAGAGGAGAGGAAAATAATAATGCAAATCAGACAATAAGTGCCCAGAGGAAATGAAGTTTATTCTAACCCTCGTAACTATTTCACCGTTTTCGTTGTGACATCTTTGGGTTATTTTCTGTTTTCCTGATTGTGTTTTCATGTGTACTTTCTTATTTTGTTGTTTCTTTCATTTGTTCTCTGATCCTGTTATTTATTCTGCAGATCAATATTTAATGTTTGTTTCATATAAACTGATTAATGAATAAAATAATAACTTTTCTGCTGATTGTTGGTTTTTCTGGGTTTCTCCACACACTCTTCATCCTCCTCCTCCTCCTCAGACATGACCTGTTGACCTTCCAGACATCAGGTCCTGTCCAGACATCCATCGCCGCTCCATCGCTGCCATGTCTGTCTGTCCTGCAGGAAGTCGGCGGTTCATCCAGGAGGAAATGGCTTTCCTCCATTTTTAGAGTGAAACTTTCCTCCTGTTTCTCTCGGGGGAAATCTGAGTGTCTGCTTTCCTCCTGGAAGTGGTTTCGGTTAGCAGAGAGCGAAAGGCCAGGCTGACGCTTCTGCCTCATGTCCGCCTGATATCAGCACATGCTCCCAAACACCCCGCTGCCTCCAGTGTGTGTTTACTTGTTCAGCTTCCTAACCAGCTGTCAGACCATCCTGAGGGTTTTTCCCTGTGGTCTGTGTGGAGCAGCACAGAGAAACTCAGCGTCACTTTATTCTGGACTAACCAATGTAAAATGCTCAGGTCTGGTGGAACTGCGTTTTACATGAAAACCCTGATTCATTTCTTATCACGACGCCACGAAAAACTAAAAATAATAATAAATATGAGAATGAAGACTTAATATTACCAGGATAAGGTAAAAATCTTGACTTTATTCTCGTAAGTTATTCATTTTTTATTTTCTTAGCGTGACCCTGATCGCAAATATCAAAACTCTAAAGTTAGATCAGCGAACTGCGCATGCGCCGCGGCCATATTAGTTTCGGACAAACGCTGGCGGTGAAATCTGTATAATGAACGAAACAAAAACTATTCTCTGGTCAGAATAAAGCACTGCTTAGTGCCTGAAGATATGATCAGGAGCGAAAGGAGCTTTTTTGTTTATTCCATCTCCAAAATGCCAAAGGAATACTGAGGAACATCAGCGCTGGGTAGTTTGTTTACAAGCGAGGAGTTTACAGTAGGAGACGCGACCAAAGTCGCTGATATTTCATCACATTTCATCAGTGGGAATAAGGAGCCAACAGTGGATTTTCCAGACCAAACACTGCAACATCTGTTTTCTCTATCGTCATTTAATTCTTATTTTATCCAACTTTTACGTCGTCGACGTCATAATTATGCAGCAGAAGAAAGCAGACAGTCAATCTGGGTTTTAAAATATGTCTGAAAATTCTAAAGAAGAAGTGATGAATGAAGTCCGAGTCAGTGAACGCATCACATCCAAACCGGTTTGACGTGGTACTGTGGCTGTGATTGGGCAGGATGCATTGCGTCATTTCCTGTTGTTGCTGTTTCGCTCTGTGTAGCTGGTGGGTTTGAGACGCTCTTTATTTCTGCTCTTTTATCTGTCCAGAGACGTTACCTGGATATTGTAACACATAAACACGTTAAAACACATTTTCTGTTGCTGCTCGTTGCGTTTTGGGAACTCTTAGTGTTTCTCAAGGTTTTTTCGGGGCAGTAATGGCTCGTTAGCTTAGTTAGGCTAGCGCTAGCTTAGCATCAGCGCGCCTCTTCCGGTCTTCGTCTCTTTCTGGGTCTCCTCTTTTTTTTTTTAATGAACTTTATTTTCTGGGTCTCCTCCTCTGTCTGGCTCTGATCTGGTCGCCATGTTGTCGACTCAACAACTGAAAAATCCATCCAGAGACGCGGCGGCTAGTTTTACTGCCGTAAACAGAGCGCTGCTGTCATACTCATAGTGTCATATTCATTCATTCATTCAGTTTCAAGCTTAATATATATTTGGTTTGAATTTTAACATTTAGTTTGTGAACTAAATTGGATAGCTGAAAGCTAAATATGTAGCTAATATGCAAATTACCTTGCAGATAAGCGGAAATAAAATATCAAAATAAAAGCTGAGAATTTGGATATAAACTCCTGCTGGTGTATTTTTAGCTGCGTTTCCATTACAAATGTGCTCATTATCCTGTTAATATTCTATTAATGTTGAAAAAACACAATTTATGAATTTATTTTCATTAAATAAAAAACAAAATTAAAATCACACATAAAGTAGTTTGTTTGTTTATTAGTCATTAAAATCAGCCATTATCCTCCAGCTACTTCCTGTCGTCGTCTTTGTGTTTCTGCAGGTTGTTGATCATGTGACTGATTTGAAAAAGTGAAACTGGATAAATTAATAAATAAAATGGTGAACATTTTTCCTTGAAAATGAACTCCCATATTTCCCCTTTCTACAGGCTAAATGACCCAAATTATTGTTAATTTTTAACTAACTTTAGAAACGGCGTCTCATAGTAATCCATCCCCCAAATCATGTTTGCTTTAAACAGACTGCTGTGATTTCTGTTTTGATTTCCGTCTTTGTGTGTAACAGTGTTGGTTAACTGGAAAAGGGCAGAATATAGTTTTAACAACACAGATGGTGAGTAAGAGCTGCATGATGCGCTACGGCCCAGGGGTCAAAGGTCAGCAGGACTGTAATCGTAACTCAGTCCAGTTTCCTGATGCAGCCAAACTGGATTCACCCAGAAAACAGATGATTTCATGTTTTATTATTCAGTTCAGTCGCCAGTACAGATTAGATTTTTATCATTTTACACTCTTATCAACAGCCAATAAAGATTGCATTTTTAGGGATATATAAAAATATTTTATAATAATAAATGTTGGATTATTGTATAAAATATAACTTTTTGTTTCTGACAACAAAAAGTTAATTGATTTGCTGAATTTAAAATCTCATCTTGTTCATGACGGGAATATTGTTAAACCTTTAAAAAGGTTAAATAAGGAGTAAAAACAGACCTTTATTATTAGAAACTCTAAAATAAACTGGGATGTTATTGATGCATCCCAAATCGCTCCGGGTTCATGAAAACCGGAGCGATTTGGGATGGAAGTGAGAGGAAGAAGCTCTGGAGCTGAGAAACATTCAGACCGTCCAGCAGGTGCATGAGGTGCTCCGCTAGCGGATGCTGCACGCTGTGATGAAGCTGCGCTCCTCCTCACATTAACACCTCTGCTCTCTGATTTCCATGTGAGCCCAAATCAGGAGAACGTTCCAGCAAAGCACTCCGTCTCCTCTCTGCAGCGCTAAGCGTTTGGCAGTGAGGGGAGTGAGAGGGAGCCGGCGAGCGCAGAGAAGATCCTCCATCTGCCTGATGATGCGGCGCGGCGGCGGCGCCGCCGAGGGTAGAAGTGGGTCATATGTAAATCCCGTTATCGGCGCCCCATGCTGCCATGACGCGACCCCAGAGGTAACCCAGAGTGAAGTGATTAGTTTGTCTTAAAGGGGCAGTGCTCTGTTTTCCAGGCCATTTTCTAGAACAATCAACTGTTTTTCTTGATCTGTTTCAATAGCAAATGTTTCTGGACAATAAACCATCCAGGAAGTTATTCCGATAAGCAGTAATATAATTGAAGTTATTCCAATAAACAGTAATATAACTGAAGTTATTCCGATAAGCAGTAATATAACTGAAGTTATTCCAATAAACAGTAATATAACTGAAGTTATTCCAATAAGCAGTAATATAACTGAAGTTATTCCGATAATCAGTAATATAATTGAAGTTATTCCGATAATCAGTAATATAATTGAAGTTATTCCGATAAGCAGTAATATAATTGAAGTTATTCCGATAATCAGTAATATAATTGAAGTTATTCCGATAAGCAGTAATATAATTGCTTTGAGACCAATTTGTAGTAATAAAACGGTAATAATGACATAATAATGCAGGAACATATTCTCAGATATCAATAAGCTTTAAATCCTAATCAACATTTAACACTTGAACTGGATGGAAGACATTTTAAATCAACAAAACAACAAATAAAATAAACTATGAATCTCTAAACAAAACTGTCCTTCAAAAAAAGCCTAGTTGAAACCAAAACAGCAGAATAAAAACTTTTATCAAAGTTTTTAGTAGAAAGAGAAAAATGATAAATAATGCAAATGGAAATAATTCAGCTCTTTTTAATTTCTTGAGATTAATAGATTTATTGCGACAGACTTAAATGTTTTCATAAGTTGATATAAAAATGTTACACATATCAAACATAAGATAAAAGAAATGCTCCTGATTTAACATCTTCATATTGGGTCCCTGTCTCTTTAAGAACTGCTGCTCTTTCAGAGGCTCCGCCCCCAGGAAGTCATCCCAACATGGCTCCTCTATTAACCCTTTAATGTTTTTACCAGCAGCTCCTATAATGAGCTCAGCTGCTGTTTGCTAATTGCTGCTGGCTAGTCTGGAGGAGCTGCGACTGGGAAGGCGGGGCTACGTCCACCCAGGCGTTTCACAGCTGAGTGGTTACCATGGAGATTAAAGGATTTCTCAGACATGAAAGAATCAAAGCAAACTGCAGGAGGTTGGGTGTTTATAACTTTTTCAATGACACTGGCCCTTTAAGTTTTGGTATTTTTATTTTTCTGATCCAAATTGAGGCCAGAACTTCTCACCACGAGCCTTTTCTTCATCTGTTAAAGTTCTGGTGTTGGTTCTCAGGGCATCGTTTGCATTCGGAACCGACTGTCGTTTGGGAAACTAATCAGTCTGACAGGAAGCAGAAACATCAAGACTGAAGAATCAGCAGCAAAGAAAAGCCAAACGCTCCGACGTGGCGCCGCGCTGCCGGTGATTACAGCAGAGAAACAGTCCAGATCTGACCGTGTAACAGTCATTATGCTGTTTGGTTCCTAGAGATGAGTAGGTATCGCCTCAAGGGGGCGCCTATTTCCTTTGTTGTTGCACTATTGTACAGAAGAAGAACTAGTCTTCCATTTTGTTGTAGAAGAGAACATAGGTGATGATGAGGTGCAGAGCGGTAAACTAACGTCACTTTTCTCATGTATGGAAATATAATGCTTAGTACCGTGGAGATCTGGCTGTATGTGGACGAAGTTAAATAAATTGAAAGCGTGGAATACTTCAAAAGTGCGTCCTGCTGTTTTGGGTTAGAGTGGCTAACCACCGCTGCTAACTCATTCGCCAACCTCTCGCCGCACCGTCACAATCGCTCCGACCCAATCAGGAGAAGAACTGATCGCTCCGACCCAATCAGGAGAAGAACTGATCGCTCCGACCCAATCAGGAGAAGAACTGATCGCTCCGACCCAATCAGGAGAAGAACTGATCGCTCCGACCCAATCAGGAGGTAAAACCCTTCATTAGGACCAGCAGCTGAGAGCCGGTCAGGAACAAACTGGCCTTTATTTGCACACTGAACAGGGAAAGTAGTAAAAATGGGAAAACAGCAGAAACACCAAGTGAAGCCGGACGGCACCGCCGGCCCATTGGATCAGAACCTTTCTGTTCCTCCGAACGGTGGAAATATAAAAACAGTCTAAAAAAAAAAAGGTCAAAATTGTCCCAACTTTTCAAATTCGGGAATGTTCAAGTATTTTTTTTAGAAAGTTTCTGAGATGAATCTCCAGAAGTGACTCTTCTGGTTTCTACGCTGCAGAAAAAAAACTGTTTTCATTTGTTGTATTTATGAGAAAAAATGTTCCCTGGTATCAATAAATGATTTTATTAAAACCAGGAAATACTCTGACCAATCAACAGATGAGTTCTGGTTCAGTTCTGGAAGTTTGTGTGAAAATAAACGAACCGCCAGAGAAAACGTGTGAATGCTGGTTCTGTCTGACTGGACCGGTACCAACGGGCTGGAGCAGATAGACATGCTGGGTCGTTACTTCATACATGAAGCTAGTTAGCTTCATATTAATAAGCTAATTAACATGAAGCTAGTTAGCTTCATATTAATAAGCTAATTAACATGAAGCTAGTTAGCTTCATATTAATAAGCTAATTAACATGAAGCTAGTTAGCTTCATATTAATAAGCTAATTAACATAAAGCTAACTGACAAAGCTAGTGGACCAGCGGCTACATGGTTTCTAGCGTTAGCTGTGGATGTGAGACGCTGCAGGAAGTGAAGCAGGACGGAGGCAGAAGAGGATTAAAATCGATCCCAACATGCAGCCGGACCAAATGACTCAGGTACTGCAAGATGAAATCCAATAAGATCCAAAAATATCCGGGCGCAGATGAAAGGCAGCAGGATGAAGGAGCTGCTGCCTCATGAAAACACTTTGAGATGCTAATCCAGACGAGAACCGGACCGGATTCAACCCGGACTTCATCCGAAGCGCTCCAGCTGAACGAGATTCCTACCTGAACGTCCCACAATGCATCAGGAGCGTGAATATTTAATCATTAACGCTCTGCAGCTTCTCTCATCTCTGAGTATTTAACAGATTTTTCCTCTCGGATGTTTCAATTTCTCCTGATAAAGAAAAAAAGGAGTTTAAAGAGCAACATGCTACCAACAAATAAACTGAACTAGCGCTTAGCTTGTTAGCAGCTAATTATTAGCTGGTTGCTAACGACTACAAAGAGATTTTAGTGTTTGAGCAGAAATAATAGTTCATAGTGATGAGATCAAGATTTCATCAGAACATTTTGTCAGAACATTTTAACACAAGACGTCTTATTGGCGTTAAACATACAGGAAGTCAGGAGTAAATCCTGCTAAAAACACGGACATTTTGAGATTAATCTGGGAAATTTTCTGGAAAAATCTCGGAAATCTATGAACTCCAAAAGTTAAACATTTGGTAGAATTTTTTTTGTTTTTAAATTTGGAGATTAATCTAAAATTTTCTAGAAAAACACATTTAAATGTGTTTAAAGCGATTGGCTCCAGTCCGGGTTTGGGAGATCCGCTCCAGTCGGGTTCCTAGCGACCCGCTCCATTTTTTCGGGGGACCGGTTCCAGTCGGGTTCGGGGGATCGGCTCCAGTCCGGTTCCTGGCGACCCGCTCCATTTTTTCGGGGGATCGGCTCCAGTCCGGTTCCTGGCGACCCGCTCCATTTTTTCGGGGGATCAGCTCCAGTCGGTTCCTGGTGATCCGCTGCAGTCGGGTTCGGGGGATCGGCTCCTGGCGACCCGCTCCATTTTTTCGGGGGACCGGTTCCAGTAGGGTTCGGGGGATCGGCTCCAGTCCGGTTCCTGGCGACCCGCTCCATTTTTTCGGGGGATCGGCTCCAGTCGGGTTCGGGGGATCGGCTCCAGTCCGGTTCCGGGTGATCGGCTCCAGTCCGGGTTTGGGTGATCGGCTCCAGTCCGGTTCCTGGTGATCCGCTGCAGTCGGGTTTGGGCGATCGGCTCCAGTCCGGTTCCGGGTGATCGGCTCCAGTCCGGGTTTGGGTGATCGGCTCCAGTCCGGTTCCGGGTGATCGGCTCCAGTCCGGGTTTGGGTGATCGGCTCCAGTCCGGTTCCGGGCGACCCGCTCCATTTTTTCGGGGGACCGGCTCCAGTCGGTTCCTGGTGATCCGCTGCAGTCGGGTTCGGGGGATCGGCTCCAGTCCGGTTTCGGGCGATCGGCTCCAGTCCGGGTTTGGGTGATCGGCTCCAGTCCGGGTTTGGGTGATCGGCTCCAGTCCGGGTTTGGGTGATCGGCACCAGTCCGGTTCCGGGCGATCAGCCCCGGCCTCAGGGCTCAGGCAGGGGGCGGAGCCTGCTGGCGGCGCCTCGTGGGGCGTGTCCCCGGCCACATGTCCTCCTTCCTGGGCCAGCACCGGCAGGAGCTGCTGCAGGAGCTGCTTCTGTCTCTGTGTGTGTGTCCATGTGCACGGGCGAGCGAGGGAGGGAGAGAGAGAGAGAGAGAGAGAGAGAGAGGGAGAGAGAGAGAGAGGGAGAGAGAGAGAGAGAGAGGGAGAGAGCCAGGCCATACTGAGGCCTGCAGGCAGAGGAGAGAGAAACAGGTGGGGCTCACTCTGCCCCAGGGGGAGCAACTGTTGGTGTTTGTTTGTAAAAGCTGTAAGCAGGGAGCAGGAGGATTCTGGCGTCAGCCGCCAAGCCGCGGCGCCGCAGGCCGCCCCCGGGCCGCATGGCCCTGGAACAGAGCCGCTCTGTTTAACGGGAATGGGCCCCGAACGCAGCATGTCGACTCTCAGCGGAGGCCGAGTGGAGGGAAACGATCCTCCATTTTAAAAACACTCTGCACACACAACGCCCTCTAATTACCGTCACCATGGAAACGAGACGCCAAACACCAGCAGCTATTACTGCAGCAACATGCTAATTCACCTGCTGTACCTCCAAAATAAAAGCCGGGTCTTCCAAATCGCTTCGTGTCTCCTCTTCATCATCTTCATCATCGTTTCCTCTCTTCTGGTCCGACATTAAAACAAGCTGAGCCGTTTTAACAGCATGTAGGAGCCATCAACACCCAGCTTTTATTTTGATAGTCCACTTCCTCTTATTGACAAGTACACATTAGCTAAATATTTAGCTCAGCTAGCTGCATGTTGTCCTAGCTTAGAGCACAATGTTTAGTGTGTTAGCTACATTTTCAGCTAATTCAGAGCTAAACATTTAACTCATTAATTTAATTTCTCTGGTTGTTTTCATGCTGCTGAGCGGTCTGCTCTCTCTCTGTCCCCTCAAGTAAAAATAATCACATTATAGACAAACTTACAAAGACTGAATCTCAAACAATAATAAAGGTTCATAACAAACATTTAGATGTTTTACTTTTGTTTTGTTTTTAAATCATAAAAACCGAAATCTGAATTTTCAATCTTGTTTTTATGAGATGTTTTTATGAGATGTGGTTTTTATATAAACCAGTTGTTTATATAATTGATCTAATCGTTGAATTTTAACAGTTTATTTGTTTAAAAGTCAGTCTGCATTTACAGTCAGGTTCACTTCGCTGTTCTGAAGGATGAAGTGAGAAATGCGCCAGAAACGCAGCAGATTGTGATCATGTGAGATTGTGATCATGTCTGTCGGAGCTGGAAACCCGGGATCGTTCAGACGGATGTTTGCTGCAGGACGCGCCGATAATCGTCAGGATTATTAATTAAAACTTTCAGATTGAAGTCAAGCAGCGGAAATATACTAGCAGAGAGGCTCGGCTCATTAGTCTGAATCGATGATTTGGAGAAGTTGGTGTTGCAGTTAATTAGAAAGCGGCGGTGATGAGCAGCGGCTCATCCAAAGGCCGACCGGCCGGCCGGGAGAAACCAGAACCCAAGATGGATGGCTGTAATATTCGCTCCGGCGGTTCGGCGCTCAGACACGGACATAATGAGCTGTCAGCAGCGGGACGCGGCTTCCTGCTGGAAACCCAGTGATTAATATTCCTGAGGGGCGGGACTTCCTGTGATCACAGCTGGAGACTGGAAACGTCTCCATGTTTACATGAAACGCCCCAAACCGATGAGTTTTGTTGGGTTTTTATGTAACAGACCAGTAAAAGTTTCAGGTTCAAAACTGAAGCTTTTTCACAGATCAGAATCTGAAAAGTGTGGCCTGCTTTTTTATTCAGCACCATCAGAACCATGTTTTCACACCGCACCAGTGAACTCTGGTTTGGTTTGAATATGAACGCCCAGCGGATCGGAGACCGCTCTAACAGCAGGAAGTGGACTACAGTGCAGGGCAGCCAAAGCTAACATGTTAGCCTAGCGCTAGCAGCAGAAATGGCTCCTGGTCTTTAGCCTAAAGAGAAATCCTCCAACCGCTAAAATCCTCCATCTTGTTTCCATCTGGTGAAGCAGGAAGTTGCTCTCAGTGTCTTCAGAGGTTTTTGTGTCGTTTCCTTCAGTGGTTCTTGGTGCAGCGCCCCCACAGGCCAGGAGGGGAACAGGTTGGTTTGGACCCAATAGAACCAGGTCAACCAGAAAACCACATAAAAAGAATCCAGGAAGCAAATCTTGTGCTCCTTTCAGAGAAGAAGGTGAAACCCTTTCCTCCTCATTTCTAAAGCGTATTTTTGCAGCGCTGCGCTGGCGGTCAGACAGAATGAGCGACACTGGACAGCACTAAGTCCCGCCTCCTGGCTCTGATTGGCTGTTTCTAGTCAGCGCTGGGACGAATCAGAGGACCTTGAATCTTTTCACAGATTTTCAGTCTCATATCATCACAAATGCTGACAGTTTTAATAAATATGTAAACTGATGTTTTCTAAAAGTTCCAGCAGCTTTAAGTGTTTCTCTCTGATGTGAACAGATTGTGGAGGTAATCAGTCCTGCCAGGTGTGTACCGAGTGTGTGTGTTTATCGCTGCCCGCCTCTTAATGCGACGCCTTAAGTGACAATTACAGGACATTACTGAGCTGGAAGACGCTTCCTCAGCAGCACTTCACAGATTTGAGCTTATTGGTTTCATTATGAGGGGAATATGAGACTGTGATGCTTCCTCTGTTCGTTTCCTGGATTCTCCTCAGACGCCTCAGGATCTCACATCAATCAGACAGAAAAAGCTTTGAAACCAGTTTGACACAGAAACGGACGACCACAAGCCTTTTCTAACAACGATGGCCGCCGGTGGGCTGGACGTTGCCATGGAGACGTGACTCCATGTCTCACGTCTCTGTCCGCTTTGATGCTGGATGTGAAAGAGACGCCGGATTGTCGGGCTTTTATTCAGGCTCTGGTTTCACATCAGAGGGTCAAAGGGTCGCCGTTGGTCTGAATGAGCTTTGGCCGCCATGATGGAGGAAACGGTTTAGAGAGACAAGAGGAGCAGAAGCTACAGGTACGCTAACGCTGCTCTGCTACGCTGGTTCTGATCGTCCTGATTAATTGATTGGTTCTGATCGGATTAGTTGAATCCAGAACATGTTGCTATGAAACGTCTCTACTGTGTGGATGTTTAGCTGTTAGCATGTCATACAGCAGCAGTCTTCAGTCAGAGGCCTCTTCGGACTGGCTGCAGCACTGACTGCTACTGGAGCGTCACCATCAACTGTCTGAGTTTATTTTCTGTTTGGGATAAATAAATATTCCTGAACTGAGCCGATCTTCATCTCTGGGTTCCTAAAGTATCGGCGCCTCGGCAAAGATCTTTTGCTACAGGAACTAAATCTCATTCTGACCTTTAATCTGAGAACATTTGTTATAAATCTTAGCTGCAACCAGGAAACTGAGAGTTTGACAGAAATCTTTTTTATTTTTCTTAGAATTGTTGGGGATTAATGTCACAAAAGTTAGTAATGTTTTTTCTCATTGAATAAGTAAAATGTTGGATTTCTCTGTCAGTCTGAGACGATAAAACTTGGACTAAATGTTTCCTGTGAGGTCGTTTCGTTTCTACCAGAGGCGACGAAATGAGGTCAGGATGTTTACTTCCTGTTTATCACTTTAAATGGAGAAAGCCTGACGTGTGTAAATATGTGACACACACACACACACACACACACACTGCTGGACAAAATGGCCGCCATGGGACTGATCCAACAGAACCACAGCGACCCGCCTCAGATTGACCGAAAACATCTGGATTTTTTCAAAACCTCCAGGAAAATATTCTGTCGGCTGAAGAGACAAAGATGAACCTTTTAGGAAGGAAGGTTTCAGAACCAGAACATCCTGGCATGGAGGTGGTAGAGTGATGCTCTGGGACTGCTGCTTCAGGACCCGATGATGATGATGGAACAATGCATTGTGTTGCTGCCGGTTCTGAATGTTGCATTTTATCCAACATAATTCAGCAGCAGAATCAGTAAATCCTTCCTGTGTCGCCCCATCCAGAGACGGCGGCCATCTTTACTGCCTCAGCGCTGCTGCGTTGTTCTTCTTGTGCAGGTCGCTTTGGGGTCATTTTGGGGTCACTAGCCGTTCTCACAGAAGGTCATGTTGAGCTCATAACCGGATCGAAGAAAGAAATTAGATTTGGTAAGAGAACGCTGCTGAAGATCCTCGTGATGTTAGCAGAATAATTTTGTTTGTTGGAAAATATTCCTCATTCGTTCTGGAAGTTGTTGAGATTTTTGCTGTTGAGCCGACTTCGTGCTGTCAGACGGGTTCTGTTTAGGTCTCTACAGGTTTGGTTAAATCAGAGCCGAGTTTCACTTTATCTCTGTGAGATTAAACATTGATGATCTGAAGCCTTTAACCTCAAAATGTCCAGAAATCTTTCATTTCATCTGAACAGATTCATGAAGCCGAACGGCGCGTTGGTTCGGCTCGTCTGGAGCAGGGCTGCCCTAAGTGGGTCCTGGGGGGGCCTGGGGGGGCTGGAGCCCCGGCATCCTGCATGTTCTAGTTCTGTCCCTGGTGGTAGAAACAATGTTTTCAGCAGGTCGATTTTCTCCTTGGGCGTCTAATGAGCATCATGGGATCCAGGTGGGTTAAACCAGGGAGAGAACTAAAGCGTGCAGGAAGCCGGGCCTCCAGGACCTCCAGGACCTCCAGGACCTCCAGGGCCTCCAGGACTTCCAGGACCTCCAGGACCTCCAGGGCCTCCAGGACCCACTTTGGGCACCACTGGTCTGGAGCTTTGAGGTGTTTTCGGTCTGCATCATGCATGAATGCTGCTCTCAGCATTTTCATGTTTCTGTTTGATCTTCGCTGCTAAAAACACAAAGAGAAGCTGAAACGGCCCACGAGACGCGGCAGGAACGAACCGGATCCTTTACATGACCCCATTAAAACACCAAAATAACCAACACGCAACCAGAGCAGCGCCTGACACACACACACACACACACACACACACACACACACACACACACACACACACACACACACACACACACACACACACACACACACACACACACACACACACACACTCCTCATCAGGACTGAACCAGAGGAAAGAAACAGAAAATCTGACATCAGATTTCAGCTGAATCCAAACCGTTTCCACAGAATCCACCAGCTTACACACCCCATCATCATCTGTTTCTCACACACACATGCACGCACACACACACACACACACACGCAGAGCTGCTGAGTGGGAGTTGAAACTTACGGAGGGCTGGCGGTCTGGAGACGAAGTGCTGAGAGTGAATCCCGAGAGCCTCCTCCCCCCGGAACGGCTCACCTGGGCCCCCGCCCTGCAGCACGCTGGCTACGGCCCTGCCGACCGCACACACACACACACACGGAGAGAGAGAGTGAGTGAGTGTGTGCATAACACAGTTAATTCAATTATTCACTCTGGATGCTTCTTTTCATCAAAGCGTGCGGCGCAGCAAAGTGGAAAAAGTGAAACATGATCCTCACGGCGTTTTCTGCACATCCTCACCTGAGCCGCTGCTGCAGCTGCTGCAGCTGCTGCAGCTGCTGCTTGGTAAGAACTCAGTGGAGCAAACTGCTGCCGCTGGACGCCTGAACTACACACTACTCTGCACAAGCATCAGCAGCATGGAGGAACGTTCTGCAACTTTATTCAGATGTTTCCCAAGAACAGAAGATTCTGCTGGAGGGAAACAGACCAACAGACCTGAAATCTCAGCTTCATCTGCTGACGTCGCTCCTCTGACACGTTTCTGTTTCTGGACGATAAATCATCCCGCAGGTTGTCACCATAAACAATATGTTGTTGTTTTCAGATGATTTTCCAGTCACATAATGGCAACAGATTCTCAGAGATCAATAAACTTTAAATTCTAACAAACATTTCAAATAAAATGAATCATAAAGTCTCTGCTGGTTGAGACCAAAACTTTTATCTTCCATTTTCTGGTAGAAAAACCATAATTCATGATTTATCGTTTGATTGAGTTATTGATTATTACTCTGTCACCACTTGAAAAGAAAAAAATTAATTTGTTTTTTATAGTAGAAAAATAAAAATGCATTTTAACTGAAATCCAGTGAATTAAACTCATTAATCTGTCAGATTAAAATCATTTTCCCAGTAAATGAAGCCGATTGGATCCAAACGTGTTTTGGGGAAATGTTGGGACTCCGTCTCTACCGACGGTTAAAGTTTCTCAGTTTGACCTAAAAGGACATTATTCATACACAAACAGGAAGTTTAAATGCTGGCCATAATGAACTTCCTGTTGGGTTTATACCTGATGTGTTTCTGCAGACAGAAACTGGATCAACCTGAGTAAAGAGTGAAACTGGTCTAGTCCAATCATGGATGAAGAAACATAATAAATATTTTTAATGGGTTTCTGGGTGAAAACGTGCCTGGACAGTCCGGGCTGCCTCTCAGCTTCACCACCGGAATGTTCCGGTCCATTTGGGCCGGAAGTGAGGCGAGGAGCGGGTCTCACCTGGACATGTTCTCCCTCTGCGGCCGGTGCGCCTTCTCCAGCCCCAGCTTGGTGAAGATGCCGACCAGAGCCATGATGGCCACCACGCCGCAGATGATGTAGACGATCAGGTTGGTCTTGTCTTTGGTGCTGTCGTGCATCTTGTTCATCTTCTTGTAGGGCGTCTGGCCGGTCTTCATCCACACCGGCGTGTCGTAGTTCTTGCAGGTGCTCTGGTCCAGCCGCGAGTGTTTCAGGGAGCAGCAGAAGCGGAAGCCACAGGTGCCGCAGCAGTACAGGTAGTCTCCCGTCTTGCAGACGAACGGCGGGTCCCACTGGCCCATCACGTCGTAGTAACCCCGGCACTGCTCCTCGGTGTGCGGCGCCTCCTCCGGCGCGCCGTCCTCCTCCCGGGACCCGTTGGACGTGGCGATCATGACGAACCCGCCGAGCAGCCCCGGCTCCCCGTCCGCCTTGCACACCAGAGCCGTGAGTTTGAGCAACAGGAAGGCGAGCAGGAAGAATCTTCCCCCCATCGCGCTGGCTTCCCGCCTTCAACTTCACGCAGAAACGAGCAAACCTGGAGCGACGCGGGAAGGCGCACGATGCTGGCGGGCGGAGAAGTCCGGCAGCGCCGCGCCGCCTTCCGACATTTTACCAGCAGATCCTCATCCAAACGGAAGAGACAGCAGGAGCGCGGATGGAGAGCAGAAATGAAATCTCCGCGGGCTGAAGTGGAGTTTGGGGAAGTTGCTCCGCTGTACGTCCGTCCACTGCCGCTCTCAGCAGCTCCGATTGCGCGTTTTCAGGAGAGCATCCGTTTACATTCCCATCTGTGCGCTCTTACGCACGGAGTAGGCAGAGACACAACCTACGGCCAGGATGAGAGCGAATGGAGGAGCGAGGGTGGGAGAGCCTGGTGCGCAGAGAGAGGAGGAGGAGGAGGAGGAGGAGGAAGAGGAGGAGGAAACAGGAGAGAGAGAGCGCGCGGGAGGAAAAGCATCGTAGTGAAATATTATCATAAAAGCCTGGAAATGATCATCAGGATCCAGTCGGTTCGGCTCCTCTGGACGTTTTACAGAAACTCAAATGTTCCGGAAAACCTGCAGGAACTTCCGGAACCAACCCGAACCCGATGTTCCGAAAACGGTTCAAAATCACAGATAATATCATAACATCCATTTAATTCATAAATCAATTTTTTTATATTTTACATTTTGATCAGATTTTTTTCTAAAGTTTAGCAGAATGTTTTTTTTAAGGCTTTAGGATAAAAAGTCATTTTCAAACCGGAACATTTTCCATCCATTTAACATTTTCTGACTATTTAACAGAAGAAATAACTGAATATTAATATATGTTTTATCAAATCATAACAAGAAACGTCCACTTAGAAAAACAAAGCTGCATAAGGACTGACATGGCAGCGGCAGCATCATGCTGTGGGGAAGCTGTTTTACTTTTTAACGGTCAGTTTATTTTTTCTTCTGCTTTATGATTTTTATGTTGACTTCTGAGGTATTTAGTGTGAAAAGGTGAGAAACCGTAGATCAAAGGTTCTGCAGCTGTTATGGCAACAACACTGTTCTGATGGTGCTGAATAAAATAGCATGCCACACTTTTCAGATTCTGACTTCTTTAATTTTTCATTCTGATTTACAGTTATGTAAAATTAATTGCAGTTGTATTTTAGATATTATGGGATGGTTTAGACTAGCGGTTCTCAACGTGGGCGGTACCGACCCCCAGGGGGCGTTCAGAGGACGGCAGGGGGCGCTGGCGGACATTTTTACAAAAGGGGGGGCGATGGGATACCTTTGGGGGGCGTTTGGTTGAAGGTAAACTCATGTTGATCCACAGGAAGCGAAAAGAAGGAAGATCTGAAAACACGAATCGCCTCAGAACCTCTGAGCAAACAAACATCCGGTCCGCTTCAACCCGACTCCAGTCCGCTTTTCTATAAAGTCTGTTTCGGTTGGTCAGGTGTGAACAGTAATCGACCTCTGACCTCTGGTCCTCCAAACCACGGTCTGGATTCAGTTTGAATGTGAACGCCAAGTGGACCAGAGACCGCTCCAGAAGCAGGAAGTGGACTACAGCGCAGGGCATTCTGGGTAAATCCAACCAAAGCTAACATGCTAGCCTAGCGCTAGCAGCAGAAATGGCTCCTGGTCTTTAGCCTAAAGAGAAATCCTCCAACCGCTAAAATCCTCCATCTTGTTTCCATCTGGTGAAGAAGGAAGTTGCTCTCAGCGTCTTCAGAGGTTTTTGTGTCGTTTCCTTCAGTGGTTCTTGGTGCAGCGCCCCCACAGGCCAGGAGGGGAACAGGTTGGTTTGACTCAGAGCAGCTGGAGGTGGAGCAGATGTTCTGGGTCCAGTAGAACCGGGTCGATTGGACCATCAGGAACTGAATAAAGATGAACATCGCACTTTTACGGTTTTAATGTTTCCTTCAAATTCGCGACCAAGAAGATAACCTGGTTTTTAATGTTTCACTGAAAAACGTTTCTTGGTCTTCGCCGGTGGGAAACGTCTCAGAGGATCCAGAGGGTCCGATTTTTCTAATCATTTTAAGGTAACATGGCCGCTGTCCCTGGTTCTGGACGGGTTCTGGTTCTGTCCCTGGTTCTGGACGGGTTCTGGTTCTGTCCCTGGTTCTGGACGGGTTCTGTCCCTGGTTCTGGACGGGTTCTGTCCCTGGTTCTGGACAGGTCCAAGTTCTGTCCCTGGTTCTGGACGGGTCCGGGTTCTGTCCCTGGTTCTGGATGGGTCCAGGTTCTGTCTCTGGTTCTGGACGGGTTCTGGTTCTGGACGGGTTCTGGTTCTGGTTCTGGACGGGTTCTGGTTCTGTCCCTGGTTCTGGACGGGTTCTGGTTCTGTCCCTGGTTCTGGACGGGTCCAGGTTCTGTCTCTGGTTCTGGATGGGTCCAGATTGTGTCCCTGGTTCTGGACGGTTCTTCTCGGGCCGGTCCTCCATGCTCGGCTCCGACCCGTTTCAGCTCCGGTCTGTTGCATCATTCAGTTATTCTGCCTTCAGATGACATCATCAAACATGACATCATCAAACATGGAGGAACCAGCAGGGTGTTTGATTGGTTCGTTTCCACTTTGCCAAAATACGGCAGAAATGAAACTAAATCCGGATTCACTGAGCATGAAGTGAAGCTGAAACGATTGTGATCATTTATTGAATAAATATCAGCTAATATAGTAATCGATTAAATGTTAACTGGAGCATAGATCAGTGTTTCCCAGCCCTGGTCCTGATTCTCACTGTCCTTTAGACGTTTCCCTGCTTTAATGTTCCTGATTCAGCTGATCGCCGTTCATCAGACGCCTGTTAATCAATAATCGATAGAAATCAGCTGGAAGGAAATAAAACCTGCAGGGCAACGAAGGACCAGCTTGATCTAAGGAGCTCCAGTTACCAGAAGAGCATTCGGCCAAAAATGCACAAACGTATATAAGTGGAGACACGATGAAAATCTGTTCCACCCAGAAACCATCAGAAGAATGAATGACTAAAATTAAAATAGCTTCAGCCTCGCATGAAAGCACAAAAAGCTCAGAGAAAACTAAAGTGAAGCTCAGGGAGGACATTTTAAAGGTTTTACAGAAATATGAAGCCAGGTGAGACATTAAATATTTAATAATTCTGACAGTTTCTGTCATATTTCTTTCTTTTTGAAATATGCAGAGAAAATATATTTCAGGTCAGTTTCTGCTGCAGGTTTGATCTGAACAGCTGAGCTCCAGTAAATGTCAAACATATTTAACAAATATCATTTATAACATTTCAGACTTTCAATCCTAACTTTTGTCTCAAGATGAAACGTACTCTTCATTCGTCTTCTCCCATAATGCACCACTGGGTTTTACTGAGGATGTCGGAATCATTTTTACTTTCTAGAAAACATTTGAACAGAGTAACGGCTCCGATCATTTAAAACGTCTCGCTGACATTCTGGTCCGTTTCAGTCAACATGCTGGATGAGAGACAGAACAGGAACCGCCGCCTCTGATTGGACGGCTTCACCTGGACAGGAATCTGGACCCAGAGGCCAGCATCAGTGTCTGACCTCACAAATGCTCCAATGCATTAAAGACAAATAAAATATGGCTAATTAAAGCCCATATTTTACAGAAGCCCATTTCTGCCATGAAAAAAAATCCAACAGGAAGTCATAATTTCGGGTTTTCTGAGATTCAAAGTCATAATTTCGACTTTCACTGTAATAATTTTCACTTTTGAAGTCATAAGTGTGAGTCATAATTTTGAGATTCAGTGATACTTATGGCATAATAAGTAAAAGGCATAATTCTGACTTTTGAAGCAATTATTTCAACTTTAGAATTTTTAATTGAGATAAAATGTCATAATTTCAAGACAAAGTGATTATGTGATACTAATGGTTTTGAGATAAGTCATAATTTTAAGATTTACAGTCATGAGATAGAAAGTCTTAGTTTTGAGATTTAAAGTCAAAATCATGATATATGAAGTCATAGTTTTGACTTTAAAAGTCATAATTTAGATTTAATAAACTAAAAGCCAGGCTGTTTCTCCAGCTGCTCTGGTATCGTTTAGTCATGACTGAATCCTGTAATTCTAATGTTGAAAGTTTAAACTGACTTCCTGTTGGGCTTTAATTGTTTTCTTTCATAGCGGAAATGGATTAAAGTCAGAATTGTTTGTTTTATTCTAAATAGTGTTTTAGAATAAAACACTATTTCCCTTTTATGGAACAGCTGACAGCCGCGGTTGAAGTCCGAACCTGATCGCCAGGCTGAGTAATCGATCCCCGATAAGCCGCCGGCTCCCAGCAGTCAGACTGCTGAAGCAACGCAGCAGGTTAAACGGGTCTGGATCGGAGTCAGGCTGACAGGCGGCTCTGGAAGTCCGGCAGTAATTGTTTAGTTTTCTGGGACAGCAGCGGAACCAGGAACCAGCGGCGGAACCAGCCGGGAACATGGCGGACACAGAAGAAATGTTCCTCCGAGCCAGACATCGGACTTTCAGTGGACTGACTGAAGGTAACCCCCCGCCTGTAGCTTAGCTCCTTTAGCTCGGGCTAAAACTACCCGATGCTCTGACTTCTCTGTTGTTTAAACGCTCCGCGGCTTTTGTTGCAGCTTTTGCGCCCGTTATAAACTTTCTGTCACTGTTGTCATGGTAACAACTTGCAGCCTGTCCTTGGTGAGAAGTCGGATCTATTTAGCTTTTTATAAGGACGTGTTTCTGGCGTTAATGTATTAAACTTTCTTATATTTTATACACGTTTCCAGTTTTAATGGTGAATATTGAAAGTGACGTATTAATTTGGACAAAACCTCATCGGAGGTTAGAAAAAAGGCAGAAGTTAAGCGAAAAGCTTCAGATTTACTTAAGTATTTAGACTTTTATCAGGACTAAAATCAGAAAGTAAGTCAAGGAAATTAAAATCATTTTATTTTATAAAGATTTTGAGGATCAATCTAAAACAGAATATTGTTCAATTTTTACCAGTTTTTACTACACACCGTTATTATTATCGCCCCCTGCTGGAAGGGGGTGGAAACTCAGAGGAAACTTAATTCGGGAAATAATTTAATATCTTTGTACTGTAATCTAAATGTTTAAAATACACAAATAATAATAATAACTGCATCTAATTAAATTGAATATATAAAATAATTGATCATTTTATCTCAGTAAATTAATTAATTCATTTAATTTCTCTTTCGGATTAATGAAGTATTTTTGAACTTTAATTTGTATGTATTAATTTATGTTTAATGATGCAATTTAAATGTCACTACAGGCTTTCTCAATACCCAGGTACACAAGTACAGACATGTAACATATTGAGTAACGACTCTTGACTTACCTGCAGAACACTCACCTGTAGTTTGGCCACGCCCACTGACTGTAAAGATGAAATCAAATAACTGGATATTTAGATGTGCTTTAAGTTCAATCATTCAATTATGTATTTAGTAAAAAATGAACATTAATAGAGTCTAAATGTGTTTTAAAGAGTTCTTAAATATTTATTTCTTCTGTTAATTCTTTAAATATGTTTGTTATGCATCTGCAGATAAACGCAGTGATGGTTTTAGCTGGGCTCAGCTAACTGAGCAGCTAACTGAGCGGCCAGCTGAGCGGCTAACTGAGCAGCTAGCTGAGAGGCTAACTGAGCAGCTAGCTGAGTGGCTAACTGAGCAGGTAGCTGAGCGGCCAACTGAGCAGCTAACTGAGCAGCTAGCTGAGCGGCTAACTGAGCAGCTAGCTGAGCGGTTAACTGAGCAGCTAGCTGAGAGGCTGACTGAGCAGCTAGCTGAGTGGCTAATTGAGCAGGTAGCTGAGCAGCTAACTGAGCAGCTAGCTGAGAGGCTAACTGAGCAGCTAGCTGAGCAGCTAGCTGAGTGGCTAACTGAGTGGCTAACTGAGCAGTTAGCTGAGTGGCTAACTGAGCAGCTAGCTGAGCAGCTAGTGGGGTGGCTAACTGAGCAGCTAGCTGAGCGGCTAACTGAGCCTCTGACTGAACCTCAGGGTTGGTATGATGGCAGCCTCTCCTCAGCAGCTGTGGAAACTAAATGAGTCAAACAGAAAGCTGCGGTTCACACGTGTTCCTAACATCCGTTAGCCGTCAACAAGCTGGATCCATTTACATCGTTTGTTTTTCCACTTTGGTTCAGCTAAACATGAAGACTCTTTTTCTACAGGGAGGAATGATTACAGCAGCAGGATGACGTGGTTTGGTGTCGTTTACTGCAGAGATTATCCGACACGCAACTCCCGGTTAATTATTTAGCACCGTAAATGACGTGAATTTTCACATCATTTACGTGAAGTTTATCTGTTATTGTGCAATTATTATGGTTGTTTTAGTACATCTTATCAAGTGAGATATTAAAACTGAACCCAAAGGTTAATGTTTCTGGAGAGAAGATCTGTTAAATGGTTAACCTGTTGGTGACAGTCCACCTCTTCAGTCAGTCTGCAGCACAAAAAACAGACAACTTCAAAGTTTCATCTATAAAAACAGAACCTAAAAATAATTAGAAGTTTAAAAGAACAAATAATTAAAAACAAAAATTAGACAAAATGTAAATGAAGCAGCTGATTTGTAAAGGTCAGGAATCAAAGCTCAAATAACATCATGGAGCTCTGGCGTCCGCTTAACCACAAAACTATTTCCTGCTCCCAGAAAATCAAAAATAAATCACAAAAAATTACAGCAGGGATTACATTTTAATTGGTCAAGAATATGAATGCAATTAATCGCTTTTTTCTGTCAATAAAAGTTCCAGCAGGAACCTTTTTATTCTCATGTTTCTGGTACGCTCATAAATATGACGCACAGACAGCTTCTAATGATCTGATTGGACCATGGAAAAGATTATTGTTGAGCTAAAGGGAGTCTGGAAAGACGAACTTTAAAATGTTAAGAATGTTGCTGACTTTGTCAAATATACAGTTTTTGATTGAAATTTGATGAATAAATTCCAGATCCTGCAATTAAGTAATGAAAATAGACTAAAAATGAATTTAAAAACTTAACAATCCTTCCTGTTGCAGCGTTTCCTGGCCGTCCTGCGTTTACTGATTAATTTTGCATTTAATTTAAAAGTAGAAACTGTTTCTAATCTGCTGCAGCAGCTTCGTGTTGTCAGGAGGAACAGAGTTAAAAGCGAAGCTGCAGTCACGATTTATTCCAATGGGATTTTCCTCTCATTGACTCTGATTGGCTCCTGGGTTCTGACCCGGTGTTGTGGGTCGGAACCGCTCTGACCCGGTGTGTCGGTGCATCCCCAGAGGCGGAGCGGCAGTGGACCGGGCCGTTCTGCTTCGTCCAGGCTGCGGACCCCCAGCTGGGCCTGATGAAGTCGTGGCGGATCGGCGACGCGGTGGGCGGCGGGGACGAGTGGGAGGAGGAAGTGGTGCTGACCAAGCAGGCGGTGGCGGGGGTCAACCAGCTGCAGCCCCGGCCGCGCTTCATGGTGCTGTGTGGGGACCTGGTCCACGCCATGCCGGGTAGGAGGCTTTAACTAGGCCACTTCAGCTACTTGTGTTTCGTGACCATCACAGTCCAGCAGCTACGTCACAAAATCTTAAAATCATTTGTTTCTTTCCATCATGTTATAAAGTCAAACCTGCAGCGTTGCTTTGATTCTTTCATGTTTGAGAAACACTTTAATCACCATGGCAACCACTCAGCTGTTAAAACACCTGGGTGGGCCTAGCCCCGCCCCCGAGGCGCAGCTCCTCCCCCTCTCAGCTCCTCCAGACTAGCCAGCAGCAATTAGCAACCAGCTGCTGAGCTCATTATAGGAGCTGCTGCTCAGAGCAACGCTGGTAGAAACGTTAAAGGGCTAATAGAGCAGGAGCTTTTAAAGAGACAGAGACCCAATTTCAAGACATTAAATCGGAAAGTCACATTTATTTTAAGTCATATTTGATGTAATTTTACTCCTGAATGTTTCACTCGCACCACAAATCAGTTTTATTTAACAGAGAACTGCAGGCAGCTGCCATCGAACGGTTTAATCGGTTCTCTGATCGAGTCCAGCAGGCAGGAGAGTTCAGCTGGAGCCGATCCTAGTGACCTCATAGTGACCTCTGACCTCTTCCCTACACTTTCAACTGAACTTTGAACATGCCAGGCAGTGAATTTACAGACATAATAAAAATAAAAATGTGAGTTTACATGTTATTAGTGGTGCAGTGGGTAGAGCTGCTGCCTTGCAGCAAGAAGGTTCTGGGTTCGATTCCCGGTCTTTCTGCATGGAGTCTCCATGTTCTCCCTGTGCATGGTGGGTTTTCTCCAGGTACTCCGGTTTCCTCCCACAGTCCAGAAACATGACTGTCAGGTTAACTGGCCTCTACAAATTGTCCCTAGGTGTGAGAGTGTGTGGATGGTTGTTTGCCCTGCGACAGACTGGTGACCTGTCCAGGTGACCTGTCCAGGTGACCTGTCCAGGTGACCCCGCCTCTCGCCCTGAACGTTAGCTGGAGAGGAACCAGCAACCCTCCCGACCCCATTAAGGGACCAGGGCGTGAGAACATGGATGGATGTTATCAGTTCCATCAGGTTCCAGCTGCAGCTGCAGGAAGTTAAGACATACTACTTCCTGTCTGCTGCTCTCACAGCCTTCATCATCATCATCATCATCATCACTCATCTTTTCTTCTTCAACAGAATTAAAGCTGCAGTTTGTAACTTTTATGAAAAATGTTTTAACATATTTGTTTAAACTGTCACTATGTCATAACATGGAACAGGTCTTAGTGCTGTCAATCACTCATGTACGTGCTGCTCACACCCTCCCCCTTGCTCTCTGCTGCACCACAGCTGGTTCACCAGTGCTAATGCTAGTTAGCCACAGAAGACAGTGGATAAATGGTTTTCCTGTCACAGTAAGTTGTTTCTCTGTGGCATTGACACAGTTAACAGCACGTTCATAAGGATGATTGACAGCGCTAAGCCCCTCCTGCTGGCTCTGATTGGTTGTTTTGGGCACTGGGAGGACGTCGATGTTTCCCCAGGTTTTCTGTCTCATATTGAAGCGTAGCGGCATGCTAACAGTTTTAACAGTGAAATCCTATTTTTATTAAAGCTCCATGCCGAGTTTCTTTCTGTAACTTTCCTCTCGGCCTGTTTTCCCGCCGCTCGGCTGCAGCTGCTGAATATGTTCAGACATAATCAGTCCAGGGATTTCATCTCTGCGTTGTGGAAATAATATCAATGAGAGGACCGCTCTGGTTGCCTTGGTGACCAGGCCTGGTTGTGAAATAGTTTAAACTGTTTATTCGTGAATCAGGTTGGATTCACGTTTCGCCCTGAGCTTCAGGCTCAGATGTCCACAGGCGGCGCTGACCGGCTGCTGCCCTTCAGGCTCAGTCAAATCTGACGGCTCTTTTCCTGGATTTGCAGCTGAAACTCAGATTTTATTCAGACTGTCGTCTCGGTGAGGTCAAAGTCTGGACGGCTTTAAGTCTCTAATTCAGAACGGCCAACATGGCTGAAAATACGTTTGTTGGGACCCGGATCGTTGAGCCGTAACAAAACCCAAGGAGACACGGACTTCAGCAGTAAATACGCTCTTTATTGAGCATCAAGTCTCAAAATTAAACCACAAGCAGCAAATAAGCAGGCGGCCGATGGCGTCGCCAGGAGCTGGTGGTGTGAAACGAAGCGGAGAAGACGGCCCGGTTCCGTCCAGCTCCGTCCCTCTCTAGACCAGCTGGACCCCAGCGGATCCTGGCGCCGCCCCTTCCGGTGCGAAGCGGGACGGATCCGTCCATGTAGGGTGGGGGGGACGTCACGCAATCTGCAACTTTATTTATACCTACTTTGAGTTACAAACAGTAACTGCTTCTGTAAGTTGACCTGAATTTAAAGGTGAATTAAATAGAAACTGTTCAAACAAGATGCATTAATCGACTAAACCGATTTAATGCTCAGTCCTGGTTCTTACTGGTGAATTTAAAGGTTAAGCTGAGTGGGTCGGTCCGGGTCGGTCCGGGTTGGACCTGGTCGGGTCGGGCCGGTCCTGGCCGGTCCTGGTCGGGTCGGTCCTGGTCGGTCCTGGTCGGTCCTGGTCGGGTCGTAAACCGATGGCTGCAACTAACAATTATTTTAAGTATCGATTAATCGATTAATTTGGTGATTAATCAAATAACCAGTTTTCATTAAAGTCATTTTATACAATATTAGAAATACATTCCCTTTTCTAAAAAATGAAAACCAGCATTTATTGCCTAAAATTCAATAACACGTTATTGATTATTGGTATCAAAAGCTAAAATATCTTCTAACATCAGCATGAGAAAAGCTGAAGATCAGAGCTGATCTGATCTGGGATAAAATCATGTGATTAATAGTGAATTTAACAGTGAAGATAAATTTATTTTAAATTCAAAATGTTCGTTTTTCCTGATCAGTTTTTGCTTCATTTCTGCTACTGTGTTGTTTTTTATTCTGTTGATTCCAATTAATGATTAATTTACTGATTTAGTTGACGATTGTTTCGATAATCGATTGGTCACCATAAACCGTTTCCGTCCTGCTGTTGACCTGAGCAGCAGAAAGAACCAGAACCTTCAGTTTGGACCCAGCAGAACCTGAGAGAAAAGCCTCTCGGGTTCGCTCATCATCGCCTCTCCCTGCCAATTACAGGTTTCCACGGTTACAGAGCAGCGAAAGGGAAGCCTGCGTGTTTCAGAGACGGGCTGAGACGCCTGCCGGGGCGCGGCGGCGCCCCCCGGAGACGCAGCAGAACCCTTTGTGGAGCTCATTAGACGAGTGTCAGGTCCAGAACGTTCCTCTAATCTCATCAGCTCTCCATCTCCCCCCGCGGCGCCGTCCCTCGCCTCGCCAGCGCTCCTTATCCTCTTCATTTGTCAGCTTTAAAAGTTGGCGAGGGAAGACGGCAGGCTGATTGAAGGAAGTCCTTGAGATGAGAAGAGTCTCTGGGGAGGAAGCTGATCGGTTCGGTTTGGCCACAACTTGAGCAATTCATCAGTTACTGAAATAGCAACTCATTTAATAATCGATTATTTAACTCAAATATGACATTTGCTGAAAAACCTGAGCAGAAATTAAACCAAAACTGAACAAAACGTAAAAACATTTTGCATCTCTGGATGTAAATCTGATCCACTCAGAACTCAGTGTTTCAGTTGTTGGTTCGTCTGATTTGATTTCTGTAAAATTCTCCTATTAAATTCCTTAAATAGTTAATAGATGTTTAATCAAGCAGGTTTAACAGCTATTATTTAGCTGTAGATGCATCCTTTGCCTGCGACAGACTGGTGACCTGGACAGGTGACCTGGAGAGGCAGCAGCAGCTCCTGACCCACTAGGGTGGATGGATGGATGGATGGATGGATGGATCGCTTTGCCATTTTGTTTCATTTCAGGAAAGAAAATTTTATTTTAATATTTAAAAAAGGGGATTGAATGATTTATTTTTATTTTTTGCTCTTATTTTTAAACTACGGTATAAAACAAGCTTAAATGGTCAAATTAAAAATCTGCAGAATGTGAGTTTTTTAAGCTAATTACTCGATTAATCGTGAAAATAATCAGAGAAAATCATTTATTTATGACCGAGAAACAAACCGAACCTTTGATGGGTCCTACAGATGCATAAGGGGCCGATCAGAGGCCAATCAGGGGCCGATCAGAGGCCAATCAGGGGTCGATCAGAGGCCAATCAGGGGTCGAACAGGGGCCGATCAGAGGCCAATCAGGGGCTGATCAGAGGCCAATCAGGGGCCGAACAAGGGCCAATCAAGGGCTGATCAGGGGCCGAACAAGGGCCGATCAGAGGCCGAACAGGGGCCGATCAGGGGTCGATCAGAGGCCAATCAGGGGCCGATCAGAGGCCAATCAGGGGTCGAACAGGGGCCGATCAGAGGCCAATCAGGGGCCGAACAAGGGCCGATCAGGGGCCGAACAAGGGCCGATCAGAGGTCGAACAGGGGCCGATCAGGGGTCGAACAGGGGCCGATCAGAGGCCAATCAGGGGTCAGCATAAATTAAAGTGTTTCTGTATTCTGACTCCCGTGTCAGAGCTTCCTCTGAAGCCGCGGCAGCTGCCGGTTAAGGGGAACGGACAGATAACAGAGAGGAGAGACAGACGGGAAAACACAATGTGAGAGCAATGAAAAGGAGCAACAGGGAGTGAAATCTCCGGCTACAGAGACACACTTGCCAATTTCCTGTCACCTGCAGGCAGCGGCGTCGGCAATGCCGCCTGACAGCCAGCTTCCCCGGCCGCCACCGATCCATTCCGGACGGTAAACAAACACTTTAAGGGGAAATGTCAGCCGGGTGGCTCCGGCTGCAGAGGCTCATCCTCCGTCAGGCTGCTTACCGGCGCCGTGACGGACGTGGCGAGTAATGAGGATGGCGCGCGCAGCCTGCTGCGTGGGGGCCGACGGTAACCGACGGTAACCGGGGCTGACTGCACCGTTAAAGGTCCTCCAGGCCTCCGGGTTTAAACGCCGCCTGGCGCCGCGATACACGATAATATGAATCCAATATGTTCACCAAAATCATTAACAAAGAACATGTTGGTTTCATTATTAAGAAACTTTAAACCGTTTTTAGTCTAAATTTAAAGACTAATGGAAATTATTGAGCTAATTTTAATTGATCATGATTGATTTATTGTGACACGACTGGCTGGTGGTTCATCCAACTGCCAGGTGAAACAGACCCAATCAGCTGTTAGCCTGGTTCTGTTAGCCTGGTGCTGTTAGCCTGGTGCTGTTAGCCTGGTTCTGTTAGCATGGTTCTGTTAGCCTAGTGCTGTTAGCATGATTCTGTTAGCATGGTGGTATTAGCTTGTTTCTGTTAGCCTGGTTCTGTTAGCATGGTTCTGTTAGCCTGGTGCTGTTAGCCTGGTGCTGTTAGCATGGTTCTGTGAGCATGGTTCTGTTAGCCTGGTGCTGTTAGCCTGGTTCTGTTAGCATGGTTCTGTTAGCCTAGTGCTGTTAGCATGATTCTGTTAGCATGGTGGTATTAGCTTGTTTCTGTTAGCCTGGTTCTGTTAGCATGGTTCTGTTAGCCTGGTGCTGTTAGCCTGGTGCTGTTAGCGTGGTTCTGTGAGCCTGCAGGGTCTCCTGCCGTTCCTGTGCCGCTGCCTGCTGGTCAGTGTGACCCAGAAACAGCGGCCCGGTCAGCCTGAATATGAATAACCTGCCTGGAGTCCATGGGAGGCCAAGGACGCTCTGACACGCCGCTTTACCCAGAGAAGATTTCGGATTCTGATTAATATGTGCGCCGACCTGCAGAGGAGCTCTGATCGCTGCTTTAGATGTGGCAGCAGGTCAGTGAGGCGGCATGAAAACACGCGGCTGCTCTTCCCCCGGGCCCTTTAGCAAGGCAGGAGCCCTGCGCTCATCCCTCATTGTCATGCAGAGCTAGTTAGCGCTGGTCGGCGCCTCCCGGCTGTTTCTAACGCTCCTTCAGCTTCATTTACACTAAAACCAGGGAGGGTCGGATGGATTCTTCATGCACACGTGATTCAGCTGCTTACACTAAACTCATCCTCGTGTGATCAAGTAGGCCGGCCACAATAACTAATTAATCACATCATCGATTAAAACAAACTCTTCCTTTACCGTTTTTAAATCTTCACTCTGGCGCTTTGGACTCAACCAGCCATTTCTGAAGGACAGTTCAGACTTTATAATTCAGTTTATTTGCTGTTTCTGTTGTTTTATTTGATTATTTTGGATTTTAAAATGTCTTCCAGTGTGAAATATTCATTAGAATTTCAACATTTACCGTTATTTTAGTGAAAATGTTCTCAAAACAACATTATCATTTATCGTAATGATGTCTGAGATGGTTTACGATCAAGCAGACGTTTAAAATGTCCGTTTTTCAGTTTCACGCTGCAGCTGTAACATGATGTAAAGTGTTAATAATAAACCTGTGAGGTCACACAGGTTTTATCTTTATTGCATGTATAAAATGACTGTACCATGTTCAAAATGCAGTCTGAAACTAACAACAGGTCAAAGGTCAGAGGTCTACAGGATGATCTGTTAAATAAAACCTCAGGTGAGCAGAGAAATAAAACACGTCGGCAGTTTGACACCATTTCAGGTATTTAAAACACAAAACTAATCAATAATTATTGATATTGGCTGAATTGAAGTGTTTATATGGTGATTTTAGCCACATCGTCCCGCCCTGGTTGGAGATTAAAACTGAACTATTTCAGGTTATTTGTCATGGCGGCGAGGTCGAGGCGGCGAGGTCGCGACGCCACCAGAGCGTTTCTGGACTCCAGCATGGCGTCGTCACCAGACCGGCCCGAAGCTCCGTCTGCTTCCGTCAGAGGTAAACTCATTCAGCCCGCCGTCTCTGACGCCGTCCGTCGCCTCTCTACCCACCAGGAACCGAATTCAGAGCAGCCCAGGAGCGGGACCTGAAGGAGGCCCTGAGGGCGACGGACCCGTCCATCCCGCTGGTGTTCGTCAGCGGGAACCACGACCTGGACCAGGTCCCGACTCCCAGCACGGTGGAGCAGTTCTGCCGGGCCTGGGGCGACGACTACTTCAGCTTCTGGGTGAGCAGAACGACAATAACAGCAAACAAAAACAAGATGGCCGATTGTCACTGGGGAGGAGACACTGGTTGTCATCTGAACCGTCTGGCAGTTATTCATGTTTTTCCTTCATTTAGAAAACTATAGTTATTATGATTACAAGTATTTATCTACTGTCATAAGCGTCGGCGTGGGAGCAGCTGATTCATAAATAAAATAGGCTACAATGTGATCAGACTTTATTGATCTCAATAGTTAAATCAGTTTCAAAGTTCACTGATTGGCTGATTGGCCCAAAGAACAGCCGATAAAAATAAATCATCCTTCCTGGTTAAAACCCAGTTCACACGACTATGTCAGCCGATTTTCAAAACCTGAGAGACCCGACAAAAAGTCATCGGTATAACTGGTGCAATCGGTTCAATCGGTTCAGTCGGGCCGACCAATGCGATCAGGTGCGATCGGTTCAGTCGGGCCAACCGGGTCCAGCCACACGGCAAGAGCAGCACCCCTAAAACCTGCTATATCACTCGTGAATTAAGAGCAAACTGATGAGGTGGAAGCAATAACAATAGTTTGAGTTTATTTTAAGCATAAGACGAAACAAGGAGAAAAGGCTTTGGATAAAAGAGAGACGGGCGAGCAGCCGCTTTATCTGCTCACTGTGGAGGTGAGTTTGTCACCGTTTGTTTTCTGTTCTGTTGTTTCTTTAAGCTTCATCAGTTAATTAGTATTTGTCATTTCAATGTTTACAATTACATTGACAACAATGGGCACAAAATAATGTCTGCAAGTCCAGTTAACTCATTTTGAAACCAGGCGTTAGTCAGTGTTTTACTGCAGTCCACCTGCAGAGCATGTCCGGCTAATGGCAGCTGAAAGGTCACCAGGGTTATCAGCCGCAGTACCAGTTCCACTCCACTTCCTCTCATCATCATTTCTGGTGATTTTCTTTGTACGAAATGCTGAATAAACATTCATGCTGATCCACGTCATCCCGGATGTCACCGGATTCCCCTCCGTGTTTACGGCACCACGCTTTCTGATTGGCTGCATTCAACAGGCTGCGGTTATCGGGCCAAGACAATCCAACATGTTGGATCGGAGCGGTCCGATGTTCCACCGTCTGGACCCGATCAGCCGTAACACATCACACTAGGATCACAGCTACGATTATCGCAAGCGACAAACTCAGAACGTTGCATGTTCTGAGTTTGTCATTAGGGGAAATCGGGGCAAAAAATCCTGTTGTGTGAGCAGGAGAGGCAGAGCAGAACCTGAGACGGTCCGAACCGGATGTTTGTCAAACATTTTGGCTGTTCAGAATATTAAAACAATGACGTGGATCAGTTTCCATTCCTGAAGTCATGTACGTCCGTCTGCAATTTAATCTGGTAAATTATTTGGCTGTTTGGGCTTCATGACGGAGAACAGAACCGATAAAAACTTCTGCCTCTAGGTTTTCAGAGTTAGTGGAGATATTAATCAGTCAATCAAATTTTATTTGTATAGCACATTTCAGCAGCAAGGCATTTCAAAGTGCTTCACGTAATTAAAATAAAAACAGCAGGTCACATTGAATAAACAGTGAGAAAGAGATTAAAAAAAACAAAAAACATTAAAACCCCTGTAGGACTTTAGTTAAACGTCTTTTAACTGGGACTCTAACCCTCAGGGACTTTAGTCAAAAACACCGTTTGACAAGGACTCCAACCTCCAGGTTTTTAGTTGAAACTCCGTCAACTGGGACTCTAAACCCCGTAGGACTTTAGTTAAACGTTGTTTAACTGGGACTCTAACCCTCTGGGACTTTAGTCAAAAACACCGTTTGACAAGGACTCCAATCTCTAGGTTTTTAGTTGAAACTCCGTCAACTGGGACTCTAAACCCAGTGGGACTTTAGTTAAACGTTGTTTAACTGGGACGGTTTCTGGGGTCTTTACATCATTAAAACGTCGAAAAGAAATAAAAAGAAATTAAAAACATTAAAGACATAAAAACATGGAAGACATCAACGCCCGCACTCTAACCCTAGTTTAGCCATAAGCAACTCTAACCAGCTGGTTTTAAGTTGAGATTTAAAGGCTCTCAGTGTTTCAGCTGTTTTACAGTTTTCTGGAAGTTTGTTCCAGATCTCTGGTGCGTAGAAACTGAATGCTGCTTAAGGGTGGGTGAACTCAAATAAAGATTTTTATTGGTTAAAAAGTGAATTTTTCACACCTGCGCCGGGCTGAACGGTGACCTGAGGCCAGGTGATGTTTTACCGTTTTGCTGCTGGTCTCTGTGTTTCCCAGGTGGGCGGCGTCTTCTGCCTGGTCCTGAACTCCCAGCTGTACTTCAACGCCTCGGGCTGCCCACAGCACAAGGAGGCTCAGGAGGCGTGGCTGGAGGAGCAGCTGAGCAGGGCCTCGTCTGCGGTGCGGCGCCGTGACGCTCTCTGATTCACGCAGATCTACTATGAGATCAGCTGAACTGAACCAGGACCTGGTGGTTGTTTCTGTTTTGTGCGTAGGAGCCCAAACCCAAACACATCTTGGTTTTCCAGCACATTCCTCTGTACGTGAAGAGTCCCGATGAGCAGAACGAGTACTTCAACCTGCCGCAGGAGGCGAGGCAGGACCTGATGGAGCGTTTCAGACGGGCAGGTAGGGCAGCACTACCTGGACTCACCTGGCTGTGAATCGCTCACAGCGCGACGCTTGATGCTAGAGCAGCGGTTCTTAACCTTTTTGAGGTACCGAACCCCCCAGTTGCATATGCGCATTCACCGAACCCGTCTTATCCCCCCCACCCCCTCAGAACCTCTGATGGTCCACTGACTGGATCTGAGCTGCTGCTTAACGCTGACGGTTCAGTTACTGGACATGGGGGACATGATGGACATTAGGGACATGATGGACATGGGGGACATGATGGACATTAGGGACATGATGGACATGGGGGACATGATGGACATGGGGGACATGATGGACATTAGGGACATGGACATTAGGGACATGATGGACATTAGGGACATGGACATTAGGGACATGATGGACATTAGGGGACATGATGGACATGGGGGACATGATAGACATGGGGGACATGATGGATACGAGGAACATGATGGACATTAGGGACATGGACATTAGGGACATGATGGACATGGGGGACATGATGGACATGGGGGACATGATGGACATTAGGGACATGGACATTAGGGACATGATGGACATTAGGGACATGGACATTAGGGACATGATGGATACGAGGGACATGATGGACATGGGGGACATGAAGCAAATAGTGATTTCATGTAGAATTACCCTCCGAAAGTCATCAGAGGTGAAACTAAACAACTGGTCAGTTTGGGATTTTGTCATTCAGTCGGTTTGTCTATAAAGTCCGGTCCTGTTGGTGAGGTGTGACGCTATCTGACCTCTGACCTCTGGTCCTCTAAACCTCGGTCTGGGTTCGGTTGAAGTGAACTCTGGTTTGGTTTGAATGTGAACGCCAAGTGGACCAGAGACCGCTCCAACAGCAGGAAGTGGACTACAGCGCAGGGCATTCTGGGTAAATACAACCAAAGCTAACATGTTAGCCTAGCGCTAGCAGCAGAAATGGCTCCTGGTCTTTAGCCTAAAGAGAAATCCTCCAACCGCTAAAATCCTCCATCTTGTTTCCATCTGGTGAAGAAGGAAGTTGCTCTCAGTGTCTTCAGAGGTTTTTGTGTCGTTTCCTTCAGTGGTTCTTGGTGCAGCGCCCCCACAGGCCAGGAGGGGAACAGGTTGGTTTGACTCAGAGCAGCTGGAGGTGGAGCAGATGATGGGAGTTCTGGTCAAATCGGACTAAAACAGGGTTTGTAGATGAACCGGAGTCGGGTTGAACTGGTTTCTGTGAACTGAGCCGTCATCAGACCTGCTGTTTTGGGCGTCGCTGCTTGTCGTCATGGTGTCTGTTTCTCAGTGTGGGGCAGTTCTGGTCGGTGAACCAAAGTGGACCGTGACCCAGAGAAGCGTTCTTGTTAAAGCGGTTCTCCTCTTTGTGGAGGAGGGGAACAGGTTGCTCAAAGCGTTTGGTTGGATGTTGTTGTTTCGGTCCCAGTAGAACCAGGTCTACGATGGATGGATGGATGGATGGATGGATGGATGGATGGATGATGGATGGATGGATGGATGGATGGATGGATGGATGGATGGATGGATGGATGGATGATGGATGGATGGATGGATGGATGGATGGATGGATGGATGGATGGATGGATGGATGGATGGATGGATGTTAAACTAGTGGTGTAAGACAGACTTCTGGTTCTTCAAAATAAAAGCACTTCCTGTTGCGTTCAGGAAGTTGAGCAGTCAGCAGCGTCAGACTGAATGTTTAAAATGCTGAGTCATGATATTCTGCGTCCTATCTGATGACCCTGATGTGATTCTAGTGGTTTTATGTAGGAATAGTTATAAATTCACTTATTCATCTCCATCAATCAGACTTTATAGGAACATTAATATATTTTCTTCAGTTTTTATTTCTTCTCAGCTCCACATATTTAAATCATTTCAGGTTTAAATGTGTCTAAAGCTCACAGGTTGTCCTTTTCCTCATGTTGGTTATGAAAATGTAAACATGATAAACATTCAGTTAAATGTTTGTGTGGCGTTTCTGCCCATGGCAGCGAATGTGAGCGACTGGTACCAGAATCTGGGTCGACCCGGTTCCAGTCAGTTGGAAGAAAAAAGCTGCTTTTCTCCAGTAAATGTGCAAGAGTCATTTTTTCCTCTCATCTGTGGTAAATGATGATATTTGTGAGCATCCATCAGCCTGGCCGTATTTCCTCACATTAGTGGTGCATTAAGCATCATCAGGTCCTGCTGCTGGGCCTGAAGCCCCAGATGTGCTGCTGATGGGATGGAGCCGTTTTTACTGCGGCTGCTGCCGTTTATTACGTTTCGTACCAGAGGAGGTTCATTCATCATCCTGCCTGCTGCGGAAAATCAGGCCGAAGAACCATGAAAAACAGTCAACTTCACTGGAAACGCCTCCGCTGGCTCCAACATGTCTGCCCCACTTCGTGACCCGACGGCCAGACGGAGGTTAAAAAGAAGCAAAAGCAAAGGAGGCGGATTAGCAGAGCTGCTAACAGCTAATGGACTCATCCAGGAAAATCGCCTCTGCTGCCTGGATGTTGAGCTGTTAGCATGTCGGCACAGTGGTGAGGGTTCAGTCAGAGGCCCTTTCAGAGCTGTTGCAACACAGACTGCTACTGGAGCATCAAGATCCACAGCAGGTGAGAATCAGAATCGGCTTCTATCAACAAAATTCATTTCAGTTCAACCCAAACAAACAACATGAGAGCAAACAGACGGGAGGCGCCACCGATTAGACGACCAGAAAATAAAAATATAATCAATCAATCGAGCCGCAGACGGGCGTATGCTGCAGTTTGGCCCGTCACCATGACGATGAATCGCTCCACTGATTATTGTGTTACCTGGTTAATCATGTAACCAGTCACCTGGTTACCTCAGCAGCTGCAGCCGTTTCTTCTGTTGGTTCCATGAATCAGACCTGAGCTGCTCGTTTCCGTCCCAGTAAGAGTCTGACTGGTATTTGATGAGGAAGAACAGCTTTGAACTGGGAATCCTGGTGAGACTGGAACCCGGCCTGCAGCTGTAACTGGTTAAACGGGAGAGCAGAGACGTGGCAGCCATCTTTCTTCTGGGAGTTTCATTAAGCTAGCCGCCGACACGGATCAGCGATTTATCCGGGAGATGAACGAGGCTTCAGCAGCAGCAGCTGGAATATTTCATCCTTTATTGTGTAAAACCTCTGGAAACTCTTCATGATGCACCAATAAAACCTGAACATTGTTCAGAACCGGGAAGTAATTCATCTGCTGCTGCCTGGAAGCTGGTTTCTGTGCTTTGAATGAACCAAACGGCGTTTCGCTGCGACCGTCTGATTGCTGACCTCAGATTCTCCTGAATGAATAAGGCGCCCTAACTGTGTGTGTGTGTGTGTGTGTGTGTGTGTGTGTGTGCGCAGATAGATATTACTTCACATTTTAACACATCAGGATCAAATTATTTTCAGTAGCAGAACTTTGAAATGATCGATTTCAGTTTTTTCTGGTATAATTTCTTCCTTTATTATGATAAAATGACTCTTAATTAAACTCGGGTTCTTGTAGCTCGGTGCTAAAGCCTGAATGTTTTCTGTCACATTCGTCTTTAATTTCTTGTTTTTAGAAAATAAATTAATTCAGACCAGAAATTAGAATCTGAATTTTATTTTTAAGTAGTGAAACTAAAATCCTGCAGCTGTGATGAGACGCCTGCAGGCCGGTCAGAACCGGCTGGTTCAGCTGAACATTTCCTCCTCCTCTGAACAACAACCTGGAGAGACCTGGAGACACCTGGAGAGATCTGGAGCCGACCTGGAGACACCTGGAGAGCCCTGGAGCCGACCTGGAGACACCTGGAGCCGACCTGGAGAGCCCTGGAGCTGACCTGGAGAGCCCTGGAGACACCTGGAGAGATCTGGAGCCGACCTGGAGAGCCCTGGAGCTGACCTGGAGAGCCCTGGAGCTGACCTGGAGACACCTGGAGAGCCCTGGAACTGACCTGGAGAGCCCTGGAGACACCTGGAGAGCCCTGGAGAGACCTGGAGAGCCCTGGAGCCGACCTGGAGAGACCTGGAGCCGACCTGCTTCCTGTCTGCAGATAAAATCTGATGCCATAGAAATAATGCGGTTTCGTTCGTCTCGGATGCTTCCTGTGGTTTTGGTGAGCGGTTCTGGTTCTGACCCGGTCCGGTTCTGCTGACGTTTAACTGAATGTTTTTAATCTCGGTCCAGTTTCCGTCGTTTGTTTCCATCACAACCTGTTAAAGGAAGATGATGTTCGGTCTCCATGGCAACCGGGTCGGCACCGCTCCAGTATCCAGGACCGGTTCTGGTACTGAGGATCTTGTTTACATCCACAGATGACGTGTCTTAAATACTTTCAGCTGGGAGTGTTACTTTGTTTAGGCCGCCTGGGTCACATGACGTGAAGATTTGAACCATTTCCTGTTTTTCTTTTAGCTCTGATTCTGAACAGAACAAACTGAGAGATGAATCTTTTCTCGCTGCGTCTCTCAGGTGTGACGGCCGTCTTCTCGGGTCATTATCACCGGAACGCCGGCGGCTGCCACAACGGCCTGGACATGGTGGTGACCTCAGCCATCGGCTGCCAGCTGGGCGACGACACCCACGGCGTGCGGCTGGTGGCCGTGACGGCCGACGCCGTGGTGCACCGCTACTTCAGCCTGGAGCAACTGGGGCAGCGCGGCGTGGATGAGGAGCTCAGGAAGATGCTGCAGGCCTGCTGACTTCCTGTCTGCGGACTTCCTGTCTGCGGACTTCCTGTCTGCTTCCAGGAAAAACTAAAACTAAACCACTTCCAGCCTCAGACACTCACACATTATTCTAGGAACCTTTAAATCATCTTTATGCAATCGTTGGACGGTTAGTCTCACAACCTTGGAGGTGGTGCGCCACCCATATTCTTCCTGTGGGAAACAAACACTGAGAATTGAGCCAAACAGAAAACAAACTTAGTGTGAAAATCAACAAAATGAGCTTTTTAAACCTTTTCAGCCTTTAGTTTTCACACAGGAAGATCATTGTAGGTGCAATCCTCAGATTAGCCGTTAGCTTTAGCTTCCTGCACCAGCTCAACAAGGAGAAAACAAAAGAGAGGTAAGATATTACCTGCTTATACCTGATCTGGAGGACTCCAGATTGGTGGCCTCGTTAGCGACTCTATGCAAGCGTTTCCTGTTAGTGAGTCTGATCTAGTTCTTAATTTCTGGAATATTATGATTTGAATCTTTGCAGAAAATTAACCTTTAAAAAGCCCAGTTATTGAATTTGATTATGATCAGACACAGTATACAGCAGATAACTGATTATTTAAACAAAATCTTTAACAACAAATACAAACTGTATTTGTTGTTGATGAAAATCAATAGTGGGACTAAATGTCATCAGACATTAATACTGTCAAATGCTACATAATTCAACCCACAGAAATCATATTTACTGATATTTTTATTATTCAATATGGCCACCATGGTTACCATAGCAAATTAAGTTTTTCCACTAAAATCACCAGTTAAATCATAGCTTACATAAATATTTTCTTGATCTTGTTTCTGGAGGACAATTTTCAAAATGGTCATCATGGAGAACGTGTGTTGCACAAAGCCAGTAATTACTGCTAGTTGTTGCCACAGCTGACCAAAAGTTAGCTTCACTAAAAAATAACATGCTGAGCAAGAATGGTATCTATGCTAATGCTAAATCACCACGCACATAAAAGATATTAGCAGAAGCTAATGCTACACACAGAAAAATTAGCTCTGCTAGCGCTAAACCACTGAAGACTTAGAAATACTTAGCAGAAGCTAACACTAGCCATTGAGCCAACTGTCTCACATCTTCTCCTTCCAGCTAGCAGCAGAGTCCTCAGTTTGTGATTTTTACGTAATATTTTAAAGTTGTATAAATATGACGACCAAAACATCTAATGTGACAAAGTTCATGGGGAACATTTAGTGTCAATAACTGATTTAAAAGACTCAAAAACAGCGGCCATCTTGAACAATGTCTGCCTGAAATTGAAGTGGCTGATGGGGAATATGTTAGCACCTGAGAGGCTAGCATGCTAATTTTTGACATCGTTTTCAAAACTATAAACATTTCTTCAGTGATAATCGGCTCAGGTTTACCGTTCTGAAGCGACTTCCTCCATGGGTCCTGAACGACTCGACTCCGTTACCTGTCCACGCCTGCAGGGCAGAGAGTTACCATGGCAACCGCTGGGGACCTCGTTTCACTCCGACCGACCGACAGACAGACAGACCGACCGACCGACCGGTCTCTGGCAGCCGGGTTGGTGTGTGGAACACGACGGAGTCCGTTTCCTTCATTTCCTGTCTGAAGGAGCTTCACTTCCTGTTCGGTTTTTACTGGTGCTGGCCAACACACACACACACACACACACACACACACACACACACACACACACACACACGGCCCCAACAGAACCTCGGTCTGCATTAAGGACCGTCGCTTTGCTGTGTCTCCATATTTCTAATGAATCCTGAAATTCACTCGACTGTTGGATGTATTTTTATAATAAATGTTGATTTTTATTAAATTACTACATTGTGTTGCTTCTTTTATTTGAATTTGGTTTATTTCTATTGCATTGAGTTCTATTGTTATTGATTGGTTAAAGAATCGAAGTGTTTCGTTATAAAGGTTCCCTGCAGAACGTTGCATTGAACAGTTGGTTCCATCAGACTCCAGATCTGGTCTTCTGGATCATTTCTCCATATTTAGTTAATATCCAGACTTCAGTTCATTAATAATAATAATTGGGACAAAATGATCAGAAAGTAATATCCTCCTAAAATAGAAAATATTGGCTGCGACTCAAAGTATTTGTCTTTAAATCTGGAGGCTTTCTGCTTCCTGTTGGAAGGATTGGCGACTTTCACTCAAAGTAAACTTTGCTGCATGCAAATCTGCTTTTAATTAATTTAAACAATGAATAAATACAGGAAACATTTTCAAATAAAGATAGAAATCCTGATTTTACTGATCAGAATTGACTAAAGTGTTTTCTTTTCCCAAACTGTTGGACCTAAAGGCCTTTATGGCCAAACTAAAATGTTTTTACCTGCTGAACAATAAACTAATCATGCTGTACTTTAATTAAACACACAATGGAGTCACATCTGCTGCTGGAAATGATTCTAGATGTCAAACCTAAAGATGGTTCTGCAGGTTTCTGGGAATCTGATATAAGACACACAGCAGGTGAAATAAACTGTGATGCTGAATTTAAGTTCATTTTGATCCTCTGGAGACGGATTCATATGAAGTCTGATTATTTCAGGTCTTAGTGAAACTCGGCTGTCGGTGGAGCTGAAGCCGATCTGGAGGACATCGAGCCGCTGAAGTGACGGAAACGCTGCAGCTTGGCGAGCGACCCACCAGAACCCCCAGTTCTCCCAGTCCTCCCAGTCTGGCCGGCGGCCCAGAGGGCGAGCGGAGGGGCCCAGATGGCTCGCTCTGTCAGCGGGCGCAGCGCCATGATGGGAGGCAACCTGACGTCAGCCATGACTGGAAACGCCAACTTTCATTTGCTTCCCTCCAAAACACCTGCAGAGAGCGGAGGTGTGTGTGTGAGTGTGTGTGTGTGTGTGTGTTATCAAGTCCTAAAGAGATGCAGTTTTCACTTGTTGCATCAGTAGAAAAGGTACAGAAACATCTAAATGACGTATTTATTTACTAAATGTTTGAATTCTGGAAAACCTTTTCATCTTCATTACGGTTTGTTTGTTTCTAATCACCAACATTAAATAAAATGTTTCTGCTCCGTATTTTAGTCCTAACTTCACTTACAGGTGTCCAGGCCACTTTAACCCAACTCCAGTCTGTCTGCCTAGTCAAAGTCCAGTTTGGTTGGTCAGGTGTGAACACTAATTGACCTCTGACCTCTGGTCCTCCAAACCTTGGTCTGGGTTTGGGTCGAATGTGAACCCCAGCGGACTGGAGACCGCTTAAACAGCAGGAAGTGGACTACAGCGCAGGGCATTCTGGGTAAATACAACCAAAGCTAACGTGCTAGCCTAGCACTAGCAGTCCACTTTAACCCACAAACTGATGTTGACGTTTTGGTCCCAATAGAACCGAGCCTACCGGACCATCAGCAGGGAAATGGCTTTAATCTCTCCATAGGGTGCCAGTTTGCTGGGTCTCTTTCCCGCAGACATTTGACTGGAAGCTTTGCAGTGTTTTCCTCGTATATAATTCGTTTTCTGCACTGATTTCCAGGTCTGTTGGTTTTAAAAAACGTTCTGAATCTTCTGGCTGCGTTCTCTGATTCATTTTTCAGTTTTTCTCTGTAAATGAGTAAAACTCTGAGCTACCAGACTGAAGCCGACTGAAAACGGAGAAGTAGGAATGTTGTTGGCTCATTTGGCTTCTGCTGAAATCTCCCTGGAAGGATTTTGGTTCAGGCTTTATGACATTCAGCCGGCTGTCGGGTTGGAAAGTGAGACTTTGACATTTTTGCACCTCTGAAAGGTTTTGTTCTGATTTCCAGGCTGCTGACACAACAGCCATCAGACTGAACTCTGCTCCGTTTCCCTCATCACAGCTGAGAGAAAATGATCAGTCGGAGGTTTTCCTTCTTCTGCCGCTGAGCCTTAGCGACCCAAAGGATTCATGGACAACAAGTGAACCTTTAAAAAGTTGTAATTTATATCTGATGTTATAAAGAGCGATGGATGTTTTGTTCTCTCTCTTTATGGCTAAATGTTGTTAGCATACTGATGCTAGCTCGCAATCTGAGGGCGTTTCATTTAATTCCTTGTTAATATAAACCATACCATACCATACCAACTTTATTTATAAAGCACTTTAAAACAACCACAGCTGATACAAAGTGCTGTACATTAAAACACAACATAATAAAAATAAATAAATAAAAAACTCTTACAGTTTAAAAACAAAAACATACACTCTAAAACTAGATCCCGCAGGAGTTAAAAGCCAAGTAAAATAAATGGGTTTTAAGACGAACTTTAAAAGTGGACAGTGAAGGGGCCTCTCTGACCTGCAAAGGCAAGTCATTCCATAACTTAGGACCTATGACAGAGAAAGCCCTGTCCCCTCTGAGCTTCCTCCTGGATCTTGGTACCTCCAAGAGCAGCTGATCTGCTGACCTGAGAGACCGATGGGGTACGTAGGGATGAAGAAGCTCAGAGAGGTAAGCCGGGGCAAGATTATGCAGTGATTTAAAAACAAACAAAAGAATTTTAAAATGAATCCTAAAATATACAGGCAGCCAGTGAAGTGAGGCCAGGACAGGGGTCAGGGGTCACATGCTCCCTCTTCCGAGTTCCTGTCAAAAGTCTAGCAGCTGCATTCTGAACCAGCTGCAGACGTGAGAGCAGCGACTGACTGACTCCCAGATAAAGTGCGTTACAGTAATCCAGTCGAGTTGAAATAAAAGCATGGATCACTGTTTCAAAATGTTGCCTGGAAAGAAAAGATTTCACTGATGCCAATCGCCTTAAATGATAAAAGCTGGACTTAACCACGGCTCGGATTTGGCTGTCCAATTTAAAATCACTGTCCACCTTAAAACCAAGGTCCGTAATAACATGTTTAAAATATACCTCCAAAGGTCCAAGGTCAACAGAGGAGGACTCAGAGGAGCCACTGGGTCCAAACACCATCACCTCTGTTTTGTTTTCATTACAATTTAAAAAGTTCAAGGCCAACCAAGATTTAATATCACCAACACATGCCAGGAGATGTTTGATAGAGTGGACATCCTTCTGCTTCATGGGCAAATAAATCTGACAATCATCAGCATAACAATGAAAAGAAATCCCATGTTTCCTAAGGATAGAACCCAGAGGCAATAAATAAAGAGAGAAAAGCAGTGGGCCCAGAATTGAGCCCTGCGGGACACCATAAGTCATTGAAACAGCAGGTGATTCAGAGTCACTAATTTTCACTGAAAATGTTCTCTCCTCTAGGTAAGACTGGAACCATTTAAGAACAGTGCCATCAATACCAACAATGTGGTGTAATCGCGATATTAAAATATTGTGGTCTACTGTATCAAAGGCAGCAGTTAAATCAAGTAAAATCAGAACAACATGGTTACCAGAATCACATGCAAGAAGGATGTCATTAAAAACTCTTATTAAAGCAGATTCTGTGCTATGAAGAGTTTTAAAACCTGACTGGAAAACCTCCAGAATGCCATTGTCATCTAAAAACTGTTTCAGCTGACAGTACACAATTTTTTCTAAAACCTTGGAAAGAAAAGGCAGCTTCGAAATAGGCCGATAATTAGCCAGAACAGTAGGATCAAGGCCAGGTTTTTTAAGCAGTGGCTGCACTACTGCATGTTTAAAACTAGAGGGCACCACACCTGAGGACAGACTGCTATTTATAATTGCAAGAACAGGCTGCAGTATGCTAGATAAAATATCTTTAAAAAATTGTGGAGGGACAGGATCACGTGGGGAACCTGATGGCTTAATGCGGCCAAACACGTCCTCTAAAAGTGAGACAGTCACAGGCTCAAACTGATTGAAGGCAGCAGAGCAATGTACCGAAACAGAAGGGTCAGAGTCAGGTGCTGTGATAAGAGCCCTGGTACTACCAACCTTTTCAATAAAGAAATGCAGAAACTTAGCACACATGTCAGGAGAAGCTTCCAAACAGGCATTCTGTGGAATATTAAGGACAGAGTCAATGGTGTGAAATAAAACACGTGAGTTATGGCTGTTTGAGGAAATTATATTTGCCAAATATTCCCTTTTAGCCTCTTTAACTGTGCTCTGGTAGAGACGCCAACAGTCTTTTAAAATCTGAAAGGTAACCTGCAGTTTATCCTTTTTCCATCTGCGTTCAACACGACGACATTCCTGCCTTGCAGCACGAGTTCTGTCATTAAACCAAGGCTCAGGTTTAATCCTTGGCTGCCTGGTTTTTAATGGAGCAACCGAGTCCAGAATGGTTTGACAGGAAGAACAGAACCAGGACCAGAGCTCTTCTGTATCAGAGCTGAGGAAGTCAGATGATCCACAGAGCTGAAGAAAAGCGGTGGAGAATTGAGTGGCAGTGGAAGGGTTAATAATCCGACAGCGCCGAACAGCAGCGCGAGTTTTAACTGCAGTTGGTGTCAAAGTAACAGTGAATAAAACAGGCAGGTGATCCGAGAACACAGAGTCACAGGTTTCCAGGTTAGTCACAGGCAGACTGCAGGAAATAACCAGGTCCAGTGTGTGTCCGTGCTCATGTGTAGGACCGGATACGGCCTGTACCAGGTTAAAAGAGTCCAGAAGGCTTAAAAAGTCCTTTACCAGAGGCTTATCAGGACAACACACAGGTATATTGAAGTCTCCAACAATAAGAACACGTTCATAGTTAGTTAAAATCCCAGATAAAAAGTCAGAGAAGTCGCTTATAAAATCCTTATTATATTTGGGGGGCCGGTAAACGACAGCACAGAAAACTGGGTTTACGTGTCTCATCTCAAATGACGTAAACTCAAAGCTGTGGAAAGACGTCTGTAGAAAACACAGCTTACATTTGTAGTCCTGTTTGTAAACCGTCGCTGTGCCTCCCCCTCTCCTCGAAGTCCGTGGTGAATTAAAATAAGAACAATCCGTTGGTAAAAGCTCAGATAGAGCACTGGACTCACCAACACTCAGCCACGTCTCAGTCACACACATAAAATCCAGGTTTTGGCGACTAAAAAAGTCCCGAAGAATAAAAGTTTTATTCACAAGCGACCTGGCGTTTATCAGGCCAATCCTGACAGGAACTGGATCCTGGGCTTCGACAGGTCTGGAAACCCGGCACAGCGGTCTCAGGTTTTGGAGACACCGTTGGCGAATGTTGATCCGGGAAGGGCAGGGACGGCGTTGGAGAGGGGCTTGAACTCCGACCACTGGCACCAAACAGACATCAACAGGATCCAAGAAACGCCGAGGCACCCGATAGCCCAGAAACGATCCATCCGATGATCGGGTAAAAGCAGAACAGTGCGTCAGATAAAACTTCAGCTTTACCAGCTGGCCGCCTCGTCTACCGCGACGACGTCTCCGTCTTGAAAGCAGCGCAGGAATCCGGAACAGGTGGCTCGGAATCCCCGACAGAAGCGGGGGCAAGGAGTGTTGGCCAACAGTTTCGAACAACTCCACATCCTGGACCAAAGATTGGAGGTCCAGAAGTGTGCTACGACCGTACATCAGTAGAGACTCAGTTCCGCAGACGATACAGGTCAGAAACAACACAAACATAAGCAAATGTGAGAACGACAGACGAGCAGCCACACACACCGGCGCCATCTTGTCTAGATCAGTTCCCATGAAACCCTATAAAGTGTTATATCTATTTTTCTTTCATATTCATGGTGAAAAATGTTTTTTAAAATGTTTATTACTAGTTGAAGTTTACTGTAGCGGTTGCTTCGAGTTGAATTAGCACGGCTAATTAATGCTAGCTATGGTTGAGAGGGAAGAGTTAGCTTTAGCTACAGCTTATTGCTGTGGTAGAATGTTTGAAACGATAATGTGGAAAATGTGAAAAGGATCACAAGTTTATGTACAAGGTTGTAATTATTCTTTACATTTATTTGGAATTATTGCTTTGTGTTTTAGAACGGCCTAGTCAAATTCCAATCTGTGGTTCCCTCCATTCTGCACATGTGCAGAGCTGCAGGTCGGTTCTGCCAGGTGTTTATTCGGAAACAATTTTCTCATTTTTATTTATTCATTTCCGCTGTCGAGCCATCATAACAAATCTCAGTGAAATTTATTGAGATTTGAGTTTGTAACTCGACAAAATGTGGAGCTTAAAGGAGTTTTTCACCAAATGTTATTAAAAATCTGAATGAACAGACAGCAGCTTTCATGTAAATGTGAAGAATGTTTCAAGAAAGGATTAAATGTAAAATATTTCAGAGGACAGAACAACCAGAACAGGCAGAGGTCAGGCAGAGGTCAGCTCCCAGCTCAATGGTTCTGGTGGGTTAAACACCGATAGGCAGTGAGGGTAAATCCTTGCTGCCGTTCTGTCTGTCTCCGTCTCAACCTGACAAAACGTTTTTTCTCCCTTCACTGAGTCAGATCTAGAACAGAAGGCTCTCTGTGACATTTACCCACAATGCCGTTCTTCACACCACCAACTGGACTCCCACTCTCTGGGTGAGGAGGGAGGATTGTTTTGGACACAGAGCTCAACAACAAGCCGCCTGCTGACTAAAAACAGATAAAAGCTATAAGCAGCGATCTGGGTGGGGGAGGAGCAGGACCGCAGTGTTCCTCCGGGAGGCGCTGCAGCCCCGCAGCTACCTCACAGCATCAGGGTTCACTGCAAACTCTCCGCTCTCATTGAGTCATTTGATATAAAAGCTCTATGTGATTTGATCAAAATAATTCTACTAGTTAACTGAACCGCAGTTTTCATAATGGTTTCCGACCCCAAAGTGACCCGCCGCAGCACTCTGTTTAGGCTGTAAAGATGGCCGCCGCAGCGCTCTGTTTAGGCTGTAAAGATGGCCGCCGCAGCGCTCTGTTTAGGCTGTAAAGATGGTCACCGCAGCGCTCTGTTTAGGCTGTAAAGATGGCCGCCGCAGCGCTCTGTTTAGGCTGTAAAGATGGTCGCCGCAGCGCTCTGTTTAGGCTGTAAAGATGGCCGCCGCAGCGCTCTGTTTAGGCTGTAAAGATGGTCGCCGCAGCGCTCTGTTTAGGCTGTAAAGATGGCCGCCGCAGCGCTCTGTTTAGGCTGTAAAGATGGCTGCCGCAGCGCTCTGTTTAGGCAGTAAAGATGGCCGCCGCAGCGCTCCGTTTACGGCAGTAAAGATGGCCGCCGCAGCGCTCTGTTTAGGCAGTAAAGATGGCCGCCGCAGCGCTCTGTTTAGGCAGTAAAGATGGCCGCCGCAGCGCTCTGTTTAGGCAGTAAAGATGGCCGCCGCAGCGCTCTATTTAGGCTGTAAAGATGGCCGCCGCAGCACTCTGTTTAGGCAGTAAAGATGGCCACTGCAGCGCTCTATTTAGGCAGTAAAGATGGCCGCCGCAGCGCTCTGTTTAGGCAGTAAAGATGGCCGCCGCAGCGCTCTGTTTAGGCAGTAAAGATGGCCGCCACAGCGCTCTGTTTAGGCAGTAAAGATGGCCCCGCAGCGCTCTGTTTAGGCAGTAAAGATGGCCGCCGCAGCGCTCTGTTTAGGCAGTAAAGATGGCCGCCGCAGCGCTCTGTTTAGGCAGTAAAGATGGCCGCCACAGCGCTCTGTTTAGGCAGTAAAGATGGCCCCGCAGCGCTCTGTTTAGGCAGTAAAGATGGCCGCCGCAGCGCTCTGTTTAGGCAGTAAAGATGGCCGCCGCAGCGCTCTGTTTAGGCAGTAAAGATGGCCGCCGCAGCGCTCTGTTTAGGCAGTAAAGATGGCCACCGCAGCGCTCCGTTTAGGCAGTAAAGATGGCCGCCGCGGTCTGTGGATGGATTTCATAGTTGTTGAAAGCAACAGGCTGGTCACCAGATGAAGGAATCTGGTAAGTTTACAGTAAAATCATGAAACTGTTGAATAAAGCGGAGCCCTGAGGAACGCCTCATGTCATCGTCACCAAACTGGTTCCAATCCGAACCATTTCAGCACCGAACCAACCAGAACATGTTTACAATCTCTGGATCCGCTACAATAAATGCCTCCTGATTAACTTTTCTCATAATTCAATAATGAATATTTGCAACTAAAGAACTTGAAGTTAATGAAAATAACTTCCATTTGTTGATGCTAATCTCATTTTAAACTCAGATTAAAATGTAATCCTAGCCTAACCGCCGTTTTCTGCTTTTTCCGGTGAGCTTTGCTGCGTTTTAGGAGGTGAAGCAGGAATGTTTCTGTTTTCCTGCAGGCTGCAGCTGCTGACCGACTTTTTGCCAGCAAAGCAGTTTACATGTTTCATTTACAGACAAACTCACCTTTTAACTCGGTTAGAGTCCAAACCGCTTCGTCCTGCTTTCTGGGACTCAGCAGAAAGTTCTGCTGGAAAATCTTTTCTGCTCTCCTGTCGGTCAGAACGCCGGCGCTGCTGCAGGGCGACCCGTCCGAACAGAACCTGCTCCAGCCCAACGGGGCGATCTGATCAATATGAAACCAATAGTCGCCCTCGCTGTGAGCCATCCTCTGATTGGTTCCAGGAAGGAATGAATTGGTCAGTAAATAACCATCTGATCTGAAACAGGAAGTCCAGCTCTTCTGATGTTTGGTCCTCCTTCATGTCTCTGGTTTCCGGTTGACGTTGCAGGTTTCGCTTCGGGTCAGAACCTCACCTGAGAAACAAAACGGTCAATAAATACAAAAAATAAATAAACGTGATTCAACCTGCTGGGTTTTTAGCATTTAAAGGATCTCAGTGTTTCGGTTGTTTTGCAGTTTTCTGGAAGTTTGTTCCAGATTTGTAGTGCCTAGAAGCTGAAGCTGCACATTTGTGTCCGGTTCTGATTCCGGTTCTGGGGAAACGGAGCAGATCAGAACCAGAAGACCTTTTGGACTTTTGGAAATCAGAAAATGTCCAAATTTTCCCCCTTTTTATTCTATCTACAGTTTTAGTGAGAACACCAGCAGCAGCGTTCTGGATCAACTGAAGTGGACTACAGCGCAGGGCATTCTGGGTAAATGCAACCAAAGCTAACATGCTAGCCTAGCGCTAGCAGCAGAAATGGCTCCTGGTCTTTAGCCTAAAGAGAAATCCTCCAACCGCTAAAATCCTCCATCTTGTTTCCATCTGGTGAAGAAGGAAGTTGCTCTCAGTGTCTTCAGAGGTTTTTGTGTCGTTTCCTTCAGTGGTTCTTGGTGCAGCGCCCCCACAGGCCAGGAGGGGAACAGGTTGGTTTGACTCAGAGCAGCTGGAGGTGGAGCAGATGATGGAGTTCTGGTTAAATCGGACTAAAACAGGGTTTGTAGATGAACCGCAGTCGGGTTGAACTGGTTTCTGTGAACTGAGCCGTCATCAGAGCTGCTGCTTCGGGCGTCGCTGCTTGTCGTCATGGTGTCTGTTTCTCAGTGTGGGGCGGTTCTGGTCGGTGAACCAAAGTGGACCGTGACCCAGAGAAGCGTTCTTGTTAAAGCGGTTCTCCTCTTTGTGAACGTAGCTGAACACATGCAGCATGTTTCCGGTCTCATTCGTCCTTCTCTCCTCCACGGGCAAAAAATAGAGGCTCAGTGATCAAAGCAGTGAAATCCAATCAACATGCTTGGTGCCGGCGAACAGAGACGAGCTGCTCTGGTGGTTCTGGTTGTGTGGCGTCTGATGCACGCCACAGATGCTGTTACACGCTAATATCTGCACCATTCAGCACAAACAAACACAATCCTAATTAATCCACATGTATTTTCCAACTCTGGATATTTTGGGCTTTCATCTTCTCCTCAATTACAGGGAACTTCCTACGGATCCGTTAGCGCTGGATTAGCAGGGATTATGGAGGAACGGTCCTGGTCCAAATCCTTTCCTGCATTTAATTTACTTCATCTAATTATGAACTGCTGAGGTTCTCACAACCAGAGGTGTGTCTGCAGTTTGTTTTCACAAGAAATCATATTTATTCAGCGCCTTTCATAATCCTTCTCCACGGTCGAGTTTCTCCACTGGCCTCCAACTTTCCTAAGCAGTTTCTGTTTCACTAATGTCTCCAAATGAAAGTCATAATGAGTAAAGTTTGTTATTCAGAACTACCCAGCTTCTTGTTGGCCTCAGGATCCTCAGGAGAGAGTGAAACCTCATCTCTGTGGTTTCCTGTGTTAGCTCGTTAGCTAGCAGGCTAATGACGCTAAACGTCTGAACGTCGTCTCCACACTGAAGCTGCTGGATTATTTATTTAACCCACAGGATGATTTTAGCTGCTCTGAGAGCAGCGTAGTTCCAACCACACATCAGGTCAGAACCTGCGGTCCAGTTTGGTGCGTTGGAGGAGACAGGAGACGGCGGCCATTTTGAATTATAGAAACAATCTGATCCAACTTTCTGAACCTCTTCCACAGGAAGACGCTAGAAGTGACTAAATAATAAAATAATGTTGATCAGTGGATTGTGGAAACAACATTAACTCAGAGAGTGAGTTTGCCAGTTTAAGCTAACATTAGCCTTTTCGTGTTAAGTTCCGTATTTTCCGCACTATAAGGCACCTAAAAACCTCACATTTCCTCCAAAGCCTTATAACCCGGTGCTCCTTCTATATGGACCAACATGGAGCCACTACAGGTCCAGCAGCTACGGTAAGCAGCCGCCGACTTCATTTCCCCGTAGAAGAAGAAGCGCGGTGCATGCTGGGATAGCTGTCAGAACCTGGTTTGTTAATAAAGGTTGACTGACCCATCTACCTACCGACCTGATGATCAGGTCGTCTGCAGGTCATTCAGCACCACCTTCTCCACCAACATGCTGTGGTGGAGAAGGTGACCGTCGTCCGGCCCAGAAATCTCTCCTCTCCTCGCCGACCCGAGTCGGACTGTTTGGTTGACATTCTTTATGTCAACAAAGTGGCTTTAGATATTCATCCGGGAGCTTCGACTAGGGTCACCAAGGGACCAGCTCTATACGTTTAAAGCTGGGGGGGGAAGAGAGACGGAGGCTGAGGCGGCAGCGTGTCGGTTGGTCTGTTACCCAGAATGCAGTTGGGCACAATATCACAACACCGTGAGTGAAACAATGACTGAGGCAGCTACTATATAAAGCACTGGGGGCCATTTCTTTATTATTACACATCCACATTAGTAGAGAACGGAACAAATCGCCTCCCGTATCGGTTCAATACGGGACGGGTGGCGACCCAAACTGGAGCGTCTATTCTATGCGCCTTATATATGAACAAAGTTTTAAAATATTCCTTTCATTCAAGCTGCGCCTTATAGTGCGGAAAATACGGTAAGCTAAGAGTAGAAATGTTTCATTTTTCAGGTCTATGCAAATCTGGAACAAACTTCCAGAAAACTGCAAAACAGCCGAAACACTGAGAGTTTAACCTGGTTGGAGTTTCTTTTGAACCCTAATTAATGACATTGTTACTGGTTTTTACTGACTGTATGATAAGTTTATAGTGTTTTTATGACTTTATGTTATACAAACTTGATTGATCGATTATTGGGAGCAGTGATGGGGAGGAATCAATCAAACTCAGTAAGTATTCACACCCCTGCTGTTTTTTTCCACTTCTTGTAAAAAATCTTACTGTATTTTCAGCACAAATCCACATGCAGGTTTTCTACATCAATTATTCTATTTTAATAACTGCTCTGATTTTTGGCTGTTATTCTCATTTCTGTGTTTCTCTTCGTTCCCTTTGGGTCACCGGCGCAGACGGATCACCGTCTTGTCTCTGCTAACCAGCCGCTGGCTGCCTGCTGAGCTCTGCGCTGCGGCTCCGTCCCTCATCGTTTTCTCTTGTCGCTGTGATTTGCCACGGTGAGACTGGCAGCCTTTGTGTTTGGTTTTCCTCTCTCTCTTTTGGACGCTGACGCTGACCAGCAGGCTGCGTCTCCATTCTCCTGCTTCTGTCCTCATTGTATGTAAATTTCATCTCTGCTGTCGGTGATCAGCGGCCGCCGTTGTGACCACACAAAGCGCTGCTCAGTGTAATTAGGGCTGCTTGACCCGGTTCCTCTGCCTGACCCGCAGCTTCACGTTTCATGGAGGCAGCAGAGGCTCTGGGTCGGTTCTGGTCGGGTTTCTGCTGCGTTTGGTTCTATTACTCGTGACCCTCTTGGCGCTGAGAGGCTTTCAGTGAGTCGTGTGTTTCTGAGCCTGAGACAGCGGATCAGCAGCAGCAGCAGCGACATGATGGAGAAACATCACAAATGTTTTATCTCTGGCAGATCAAGAGCTTTTCAGGTTGTCCTTCAAATCAGAAACTAACCAGCAGCAGATCCACGGTGGAGGAAACGGGAAGGGAAACGGTGAAATGATTTAAAACAGGAGAAACGAAGAGACTTTTAGAGAGCAGCAAACGGATGGATGGATGGTTGGATGGTTGGATGTACCATTCAATCATCCAACCATGAATGGATGGAATGTTGATGTGCTCCAAGAATAAAATGATTCTACTAATTTTTGTAAGTGCATTTCTATATTTTCATGAATCGGATCCGATCTGCAGGTCCTCTGAGAATCTGACAGAAACGTCTCTAAACCAGCAGAATAAAATCAGTTGCTTCATGAAACCCGTTAACGTTCGTTTCCAGGTTTCCAGGCCTTCAGTCCCAGACAGCGACTCGTGAAATAAACGTTAGTTTTAGCTCAATATGACATCAGAATGGAGGCTTCCTGCACCTGTTAATGTTCAAGGTCACCACACCTGGATTCACTCGTACGTTTAAATGTTGGCATATTTCCAGAGCAAACAGGTTGATTAGGGTTCTGGCACAGAGGCTCAGCCTGGTCTTCTCATGGACGTTTAAATGTTCCACACATTTAAAAACAGAAAATAACTAACGGTAACTTCTGGTGGTCAAACATCAGACATGATGTGAGGACTAAAGGTCGCGAACCCTGACTCAGGCAGCAGGTGAAGCTGTCGGCTGTTCTCTCTGCTCTGCAGCGTTAAGCATCTGGTCTGATTTCATCCTCCGTGCTGCCGTCAGCCTCAGGCTGGGTGTGGAAATCCTCCTCAGCGGCTCCATTCTCAGCTCAGCTCTTCTTCTTTTTCTCCTTCCTGCATCGTTTGGTTTCATTTAATTCATCATGAAGTCCAAACAAAGATGCTGCGTTTCTCTTCCTGATGGTTCCGTGTCAGCTCTCCATCTCTCTCCTGCGTGATGCTGCTCAGACCAGAGGAAGGTCTGGAAGCGCTCCGCTGCCCCCTGCTGGCCTGGCCGCGAACTGCAGCCGTCTGCAGCATATGTGAGCGCAGTTGTTGATGTGTTTGTGCTGCATCATCAGAGAGGCGATGCCAGCAGTGCAGTTTGTCATCTGGTGTTTATCTCTGACACATTGAAGTCTGTGAAGTGTAAAACTCCAGCGCTGTGGTTCATCTGACTCGGTAACAGATCTCTGAGCGGCACGAACATCAAAGCAGCTTCAACTGAACAAATCAGAGGCGCAGAATAAAACAAACACTGAAGCAAAACATTTAGGATTTAAGTAGGACTGAAAATACCTGACAGCTACTTCCTGTTTGGTCTGCTCTGGTCACACCTGTCCAGGTGAGGTGGGTTTCCTCGACATTACCTCCATCTCATATTGTTTTCTTTCATCTCTGAAACATTTACAGCAGAACAGTTTAAATATGAAGCTCTGATGCTTCACTAGGCAGCTGATTGTATCTGATTTAATATTTTAAAATGTCAGACAGCAAAATATAAGGTTATGTGCTGCTATTTCAAAGACTACAATAAAAAACTAATAAAAATGTAAAATGTGAACACAATAACAAATTCAGGTGGAAGATTTTTTTATTATGTAGAACTTATTAAACTAATACCTACAGCAGGTTATGAATATTTATGTTAGAACAGGGGAATGTTATTGAAGGGACAATATTAATACATACATTTTTTAAATAATATGCAAACTTATATATATATTTTTATATTATATAATTTATAATATACAATTTGTGGCGTTTACTGCCAGCAGGGAACATAAAGACTGGTTTACTAACAGGAGGTCTCACTCTAACAAACTTCACTGTCTGATATATTCTGGTTGAAACGTGTTTGTTCAGTGAAAAATGAAAAATGAAGTTTTCTCTCATATGGATAAACATCCATGTGAGAGGATCAGATTGAGTAACTTGAGTACGTCGAGTAACTTTTTTCAAAACATTTACTCAGGTAATTACTTCCCACTGCTGACTTTATTTATTTTATCTCTGCTACATTCAGTTTTAGATTTTTAAAATCAATACAAAAACACTATAATCTTTACTGTCACAAGATGGCGGTGTTGATCTTGACCGCCAAACTTACCGGAAGTCTCGCATTGCTCTCTTGTTGTCACCGGAAGTGTGTCGTTTCAAAACATTGAGCAGCTGTGAAGCAGCGGCGGGTAGCGGCTGCCTCTCCGTCACGTTTGAACGCTTTTAACGGATTTCCAAGATGGCGGGCCCGCTGCTGGACTTCGAGACCGAGATGTTTCTGGGTCTCTTCGAGTCCGACGGGCTGCTGGTGGCGGCGGAGGGGCTGGGGATAGACCGCGTCCTGCTGCAGTTCATGCGGGTTTACTCCGAGGAGGGCAGCCTGGTGCTGCTGCTCAACACAACCACGGCCGAACAGGTTCGTTTAGTACCGGAGCCACTCGGTACTGTCCTGTTGTTATGGTGATTGGGGTCAGAAATCACCATGGCGACAGCTGTCGGCTAATGATGGCTGATGGAGCCGTTACTAGAGGTCGTTTGCTCTCTGAGGGAAGTCCTGCTGTTACTTTCAGTCGTCATGGAGTTAAAATGTTTAACTTTATCTTCTGAGCAGCTGAGGTCGCAAAACGGCCAGTGAAACAATTTGGTAATATAAAAATTATAATGGGAAAAATACATTAATAGATAAATTGGTGTAAATAAAACATTACTTACATTTACTGTGCATTTGAAATATATATTCTGTATATATCATATATACACAAATAAATTGTGCATTCTAGATTAAAAGTAGCCTTCCACGTTTTTCCACAAGTGGAGTATTTATTTACTGATTACCTGGATTCACTGTGTGAATCTGTCACAGTATAGCTCTGCTGCAATGTTTTAGAGAATAAAATAAAAATTAAGAAAATGACGACAAATTTAGGTGTAAGAAACAAGACACTTCCAAATCAAATGTTTATTTTAACATAATGCTTTCCAAAGTGATAACTTATATGATTTACAGTTTAATCTTCAGGTGACAGATAAAAATATGCTTTGAATGAACATCAGCAGGTAAACCATGAAGGAATGTGTCTGCTGCGTTTTGGGTCAGATTCCTTAACCCCAGGTTGGAGGAACCAGAACTTTTACTCAGGTAGTGGAGTTACTTTATAATAATATTACTAAAGTAGAAATAAAAAGTGTTTCTCTGCATCGCTGCTTCAGACATCATCACTCGACTTCAGTTCTCCGTGTTCAGTGTCTCTCATCCGGTTCTGGACCTTCAGGTTTCACCTTTACGTGACCTCTGGGTTCCGGCCCGGCCGGTGACCGTCCTTCTGCTCCTCAGGAGTATTTCACGGAGCAGCTGCGGGTGGAGGGCGTGGCCCACCTGCCCAGGACGGTGACCAGCGACGTCCAGAGCGCCGAGCGCTGCGGCGTTTACACCGGAGGGGGGGTTCTGTTCGTCACCAGCAGGATCCTGGTGGTGGACTTCCTGACTGACCGCATCCCCGCCCACCTCATCTCAGGTCAGAGACGGACCAATGGAGGAAGAACTGCTGGGTTTATTTCAGTCAGTTCACTTGATTTGGTCTGGTTCCCTGCTAACAGGACGCCAACAATAACCGAAGAATCTGAATAATAAGTTACATCAACATTTTATTTCCCTTTGGGGTTAATAAGTAGTTTTTAATTGAATTGTTGCACATTGGAGACCAGCTGGCTGAAAAGTGGCGTCTACATTTGACTATACAGACATGAATCGGTCTAATCCAAGTAACACTGTTAGCAAGCTGCTGCTACATGAGGAGATAGCCTGACGTCTAATGTCTGGAGTTTAACAGCGTATTCTTTTAATAACAACCTAAATATTATGATTTAAATGATCAAACTGGTAATAATCAATATGTTATGTAACTTGTGACTGTTTATGCCACATGTTTGCTGTTTTGTTTTTATCTTTCAGGTTTTTACAGTTTCTGACCTATAAAATGAGCTTTACATATAAAGTAAAAATAATAGTTTCTGGAATAAAATATTAAAACAATGTCAGTTTAGTTTATTTGTTTTATGTTCCTATAAAACAGACTATAATTCTTCATTTATCATCATTTTCCTGGTGAAATCCTGCAGGTAAAGGAGGAAGTGTTCCTTCAGTGGGACTCGGATGAAATCATGACGTTAATATTTCATGAATGAATTCATGTTTTCACAGGCATCCTGGTGTATCGGGCTCATAAGATCATGGAGTCGTGTCAGGAGGCGTTCATCCTTCGTCTGTTCAGGCAGAAGAATAAGACCGGCTTCATCAAGGCCTTCACTGACAAGGCCACTTCCTTCTGCTCGGGTTTCTGCCGGGTGGAGCGGGTCATGAGGAGCCTGTTCGTCAAGAAGCTTTACCTGTGGCCCAGGTGCAACAAACACACAGCAGTTTACCTGCAGGGAGAGCAGAAGACTGACGTCAACATGAAGGAGTCTTCATGAAGTCATTTGATAAATAATGACACTTATAAGACAAACTTACTCGAAAACTTTGATTAAAAGTGTCATTATTTACACACTTCATGATGGCAGTCATTCATAAAGACGCCTTCATGTTTATCACAGTCTTATTTATATGTGTAGTTCATGTCAGTCTTATCCTCACCTCTTCAGATAAAATGTTCTCAGATTCCAGGCGTCTGTGAACGCAGCGCTGGACAGACACAAGCCGGAGGTGGTGGAGCTGCACGTGTCGCTGACGCCGGCCATGCGGGCCATCCAGAGCTCCATCCTGGACATCATGAGCGCCTGCCTGAAGGAGCTGAAGCGCTACAACCCCAGCCTGGAGGCCGAGGACCTGTCGCTGGAGAACTCGCTGGGGAACGCCTTTGAGAAGGTTCCTGCTGTGGAGCGAAGCTCGTTTCTCCTGCTCAGCCGCCTCCACGTTCCTTCATGGTCTGCTTCTCCGTCTCCAGACGATCCGTCACTACCTGGACCCGCTGTGGCACCAGCTGGGAGCCAAGACCAAGGCGCTGGTCCAGGATCTGAAGGTCCTCCGGGTTCTGCTCCTCTACCTCACCCAGTACGACTGCGTCACCTTCCTCAACCTGCTGGAGTCGCTGCGCTCCAGCCAGAAGACCTTCGGCTCCAACTCAGGTCAGACAAACCAAACCACCTTAAAACGCACCGATCCACTTCTTCCGATACCGATATCTGAGGTTTAGTATCGGCTGATACCGATCCGATACAGAAAAGCAGATGAACTGACATTTCTGTTTTTAAACATACATTTCCTGAATTACAAATTTATTGGATAATTCTGAACCAGTTCAGCTAATTAAACCTCCATCCTGGAACCGAGAACCAGATTTACTACAGATAATTCAAATAAAGAGGTTCAAAAACTAGATTCTGGTTCATTAATATTTCTGCTTCGGAGTAACTAGAACTATAAACATAGATCTGCTTTTACTCAACACAAATCGTCTAGAAAAAAAACAACCAGCACAAATAACTGAGAAGCTGTAGATCTCCTTATGGCTACAGACGTGATAAAACTCATCGGTTAGAATGTCCTAGTCAAAGTTCAGACCTAAATAATACCAAGGATTTGTAATAAGACGTGAAAACCTTCATCCTCTTCACCTTCATCAGCTGCTTTGTGCTTAAATCCCAGAAACACCCGGCAGGTTTAACATGAGGCCTGAACGTTTCGCTGCTCTGACTTTCCTCCTTCGGCCCCGTCAGGCTGGCTCTTCCTGGACTGCAGCACCGCCATGTTTGTCAACGCCAGGAGCCGAGTGTACCGCTGCCCCGACGGCGGCAAGAAACCCAAACCGACCGCCGAGGACCACAAAGGTACAACTTCCTGTCTGTGACTCTCACTTCCTGTCTGCGACTCTCACTTCCTGTCTGGGACTCTCACTTCCTGTCTGCGACTCTCACTTCCTGTCTGTGACACACACTTCCTGTCTGTGACACACACTTTCTGTCTGGGACTCACTTTCTGTCTGGGACTCACTTCCTGTCTGTGACACACACTTCCTGTCTGTGACACACATTTCCTGTCTGCGTCTCTCATTTCCTATCTGCGTCTCTCACTTCCTGTCTGGGTCTCTCACTTCCTGTCTGGGTCTCTCACTTCCTGTCTGCGTCTCTCACTTCTTGTCTGGGTCTCTCACTTCCTGTCTGCGACTCTCACTTCCTGTCTGGGACTCTCACTTCCTGTCTGCGACTCTCACTTCCTGTCTGTGACACACACTTCCTGTCTGTGACACACACTTTCTGTCTGGGACTCACTTTCTGTCTGGGACTCACTTCCTGTCTGTGACACACACTTCCTGTCTGTGACACACATTTCCTGTCTGCGTCTCTCATTTCCTATCTGCGTCTCTCACTTCCTGTCTGGGTCTCTCACTTCCTGTCTGGGTCTCTCACTTCCTGTCTGCGTCTCTCACTTCTTGTCTGGGTCTCTCACTTCCTGTCTGGGTCTCTCACTTCCTGTCTGCGACTCTCACTTCCTGTCTGGGACTCTCACTTCCTGTCTGCGACTCTCACTTCCTGTCTGTGACACACACTTCCTGTCTGTGACACACACTTTCTGTCTGGGACTCACTTCCTGTCTGTGACACACACTTCCTGTCTGTGACACACATTTCCTGTCTGCGTCTCTCATTTCCTATCTGCGTCTCTCACTTCCTGTCTGGGTCTCTCACTTCCTGTCTGGGTCTCTCACTTCCTGTCTGCGTCTCTCACTTCTTGTCTGGGTCTCTCACTTCCTGTCTGGGTCTCTCACTTCTTGTCTGGGTCTCTCACTTCCTGTCTGGGTCTCTCACTTCCTGTCTGGGTCTCTCACTTCCTGTCTGGGTCTCTCACTTCCTGTCTGGGTCTCTCACTTCCTGTCTGCGTCTCTCACTTCTTGTCTGGGTCTCTCACTTCCTGTCTGGGTCTCTCACTTCCTGTCTGCGTCTCTCACTTCTTGTCTGGGTCTCACTTCCTGTCTGCGTCTCTCACTTCTTGTCTTCGACTCTCACTTCCTGTCTGTGTCTCTCACTTCCTGTCTGGGTCTCTCACTTCTTGTCTGGGTCTCTCACTTCCTGTCTGGGTCTCTCACTTCCTGTCTGGGTCTCTCACTTCTTGTCTGGGTCTCTCACTTCCTGTCTGCGTCTCTCACTTCCTGTCTGGGTCTCTCACTTCCTGTCTGCGTCTCTCACTTCCTGTCTGGGTCTCTCACTTCCTGTCTGCGTCTCTCACTTCCTGTCTGATGTTCTGAAGGTCAGCGTGCTGCGGAGGTCAGGCGGGAGCTGGTGCTGGAGAAGAGTCCAAAGTGGGAGGTTCTGACTGAGGTTCTGGACGAGATCGAGAAGGAGAACCAGAACGCCGAGCAGGAACCAGGTGAGAGCAGCTGATGAACTTTTCCTTTAAACTCTCTACAGGTCGCAGATGATAACGATGAAGGTTTTGCACTTTAATTTCTTCTCAAATGTAGAATTATTTCTGGAAATGTTCCCACAGATGTTCAGGGAGTTAAAACATTTTTAACACTAATATTTTAGTTTTATCTCATTTTAAGTTTACTGACTCATGTAACTTGTCGGTAAGATGGAGGATCTGCTTCAGCCAAGAGTCCTTCAGGCTCCTGCTCCATTAGCAGATTATGTAAAATGTTTAGTTATAAATAATCTGCCAGTGGAAGTGGAACCGTCTTCTGCTATAAAAACGATTTTATTTTATTCTGTATGTTGGGAGCTGGAGGATGTGAAACTGTTTTTCTGTTTCATTAGCAGAATATTGACAGATTTGGTGACATCTTTAAAGAAACTGGAGTTTTCTCTGCCGTTTTACTTAGTGCGCCCTGCGGAGGGGGTGTGAATACTTTTTCCTGTTGCAAACAGGAAGTCTGTCTCTGCGCCTGCAGGTCGGGTTCTGATCTGCGCCAGTGACGACCGGACCTGCGCGCAGCTGCAGCAGCTCATCAAGCACGGCTCTGATTGGCTGCTGAACCGGCTTTACGCCCGGACCGTCGGGAAACGGGACCCTGCTGCGGCGGCCGCGACCTTTGACCCGGACTCACTGAAAAAGGGGAAAGGTCGGGTAAAAAAAGGAGGGAAGGGGAAAGAACCGGCGCAGAAACGAAGCACCAAGACGGGGAAAAGCCGAACTTCTCTGACCCTGACCCAGATGATGAGGAAGGACGAGGAGGAGGAGGAGGAGCGGGGCGGCGATGAGGATGAAGATCACCTGATGGAGGAAGAGGAGGAGCAGCTGAACCTGAACCTGTCGTCTGACTCGTACTACGGCGTCCTGAAGGAGCCGCTGACAGTCATCCACCCTCTGAGGGGCTGCTCCGACCCGCACAGCCTGACCCGGGTTCTGCACGAGGTCCAGCCCGCCTTCGTGGTTCTGTACGACGCCGAGCTCAGCTTCGTCCGCCAGCTGGAGGTCCACAGAGCCGGCCGGCCCGGGAAGCCGCTGCGCGTCTACTTCCTGATCTACGGCGGCTCCACCGAGGAGCAGAGGTACCTGACGGCGCTGTCCCACGAGAAGAAGGCCTTCGAGCTCCTGATCAGGTCAGAACCGGGCCGAACCTTTGACCTCACCGCCTGGCTGAGTGTGTATACCTACTCACTGTCTGTGTGTGTATGTCTACTCACTGTCTGTGTGTGTATGTCTATGTAGAGAGAAAGCTACCATGGTGATCCCAGAGGAGAGAGAGGGGCGAGAGAACACCAACCTGGACTTAGCCAGGAGTTTAGAGCCGGCCAACAGCGCCACCAACAGCAGGAGAGCAGGTCCGTTTGGTTCCCGCAGCTCATCAAACCACAAGCTGCAACATTTTCGTCGTCTCAAATCAAATCAAAGCAGAAATGATCTTTTTTACAGCAGCATTGAGGTTCATGTTCACAGAAAATCAGCAGTAAAATGTTTCTGTAAATCTGAAATCCTGTCAAACTTTAAAGCTGCACTTTTATAAAAACATGTTTTTAAATATTAATCTGTGAAAAGATCAACCTCCTTAGAGCTAAACAACCAATCAGCCAGGAGGCGGGGCTTAGTGCTGTCAATCAAGCTCATGTATTTGCTGCTAAATCTACTAATTTTGAAACATTAAACATTTAACATAGCATCATCAGTGGCTATGCTAACTAGCCTTAGCATTGACAACATGCTATGCTATCTTCAGCGTAGCAGAAAGCAGGGCCATGATTGACAGCGCTAAGACCCGCCTCTTGGCTCTGATTGGTTGTTAGATTACCTGTCACCCTGGTGACGGTTTCAGTAATGTGTAAACATGAAGGCTGTCCTTCCTGCCTCGGCCTGCAGGGGGCCAGGAGCCCGGCGCCGCGCCCTCCAGGGTCATCGTGGACATGCGGGAGTTCCGCAGCGAGCTGCCGGCGCTGCTGCACCGCCGCGGCCTGGACATCGAGCCCGTCACGCTGCAGGTGGGCGACTACATCCTGACGCCCGACACCTGCGTGGAGCGGAAGAGCGTGAGCGACCTGATCGGCTCGCTGCAGAGCGGCCGGCTCTACGCCCAGTGCCTCGCCATGACGCGCTGCTACCGGAAGCCGCTGCTGCTGATCGAGTTCGACCCGGCCAAGCCGTTCTCCCTGACGGCCCGCTCAGACTTCCGCAGCGAAATCTCCTCCGCCGACGTCTCCTCCAAGCTCACGTTGCTCACGCTGCACTTCCCCCGCCTCCGGATCCTGTGGTGCCCGTCGCCGCACGCCACCGCCGAGCTCTTCCAGGAGCTGAAGCTGGGCCGGGCCGAGCCGGACGCCGCCGCCGCCCAGGCCGTCACGGCCGAGTCGGACGCCGCTAGCGAGTCGGCGGACCTTTACAACCCCGGGCCGTACGACTTCCTGATGAAGATGCCGGGCGTCAACGCCAAGAACTACCGGGCGCTGGTGAGAAGCGCCAGCAGCCTGGCGGAGCTGGCGGGGCGGAGCCGCGACGAGCTGGCAGCCGCTCTGGGTAACGCCAACAACGCCAGGATGCTGCATGAGTTCCTGCACAACGCTGCAGATGTTCCTGCTGTCGCGCAGAAACACAAACTGACGTCATGAATTATGGTTTGTATTTTATAGAAAGAAAGTAGAATAAAATGGACCTGTTGAACTTTCCATATGTGAAATTACTGAAAATGATGCTTGTATTTATTTTTTATTAAAGCTTTGAACCCTGGAAATAAAGGCTTTTTATTTAAAATGTCACAAACCAATAACTGTTCTAGTTTTATGCTCAGGTTGAAAATACTAAGATGAATTAATTAATTCATCTTGGTATTAATTCATTAATGAATTAACTGTATATTTTAAAAAAAATTAATATACAGTGAAATGAACTATTTGGGGATATTAAAATCAAGATCAAAGGAAAAAAATAAAAAATTGACACCACGACCAAACTTTCTGTAAGTAAAACATTTTTTATTTGTTAAAGTTTATCTTTTTTTTAATCTGATGACATTGTCTTTAAATAGTATCAGTTACTGAATACTTGATTTGCCTTTTTATCAAATACTTTTTACTCCCATAATTTCTTGGATGTTTTCTTTTCACTTTTTCTTGTTTAAAAGTGCTGAAGTAAAAAAAGAGCTTTTACTTTTTGCAGTTTTGCTCCAATCCCGGTCTAATTATGTCCGCACCTGTATTTTAGTTAAATCTGATTATAAAGTTTTGTAAATTCAGTTTAGCATCGTATTTAATTATTTTGCCGAACCGTGTTTAAATAACCTTAGTTAAATTTTCCTAAGTGTGTGAATCCCTGCGGGCTTTGAATCCATATCAGGAGGCCACGCCCCTTCCCCCTCCAACGTCTTGACGTCACTGCATCCCGGAGCCAGACGAGGCGCAGCCATTTTACTCCGCGAAATAAACTTCAGCCCCTTATTGAGACGGCAGGAAAAGAAAAATCTGCTCCAGCCCGGTGGACATGTCCTGATCCACGGCTCGGATGGGTTCTGCTTTCGAGTCGACAGAGTTCGGTAAGAGCCCACTAGCCGGGTCGGTTCTGGCTTGTTTTTAGCCTGCTAGCCTGAGTGAGCTAACTGCAGCTAACCAGAGGAGGTTGTTGTTGGGGAACGGGTCGGGATGTGACACTGCGCGACAGGAGGCGAGCGTGGGGAGAAACTACACAGGGGCGCGTGGGAGAGTGGGCTCACTACCGTGGGACGTTTTTCTGGAAATGACAGTCGGCGCTTCACCTTTGACACCTGACGGTTTGAGTCTCACCTGTCAGGTTTAGGGTAGCTAGCCAGTGCTAGCTTATCCCACACCCACTCACTCCCACCAGCGGTCCCACGGTGATGTCACTCGCTCAGAGACACCTCACCTGGTTGTCAGGTGGCCGGTTTGTTCTCCGGAGGTTTGGACTGTATGCTAAGCTAACAAGTTGTGTGAAAAAGTTCCTCATATGAAACAGTCTTCATATTCTCTAAGTTAATAATAAAATGCGCTGTAAAGCATCAGGCACAAAGGACGTGGGCAGGAAGTGACATCATGCGGTGGGTGGATCTTTTTTAATATCTGAATAAAATTAATACAAAGCCTCAGAAAGTGTAAATATTGCAGTCTAGTTGTCGGCCAGCCTGAACAATCAGGTGACTCGCCTCCATTGAAAATCATCTTGTTGATGCCAACAGCTTAGCGTTCCTCAGCTTAAACTTCCACACTGAAGGCTGTTGCTGAGGCAATGAGCTGAGGCACCTTGATTCTCCTGGAAAAGGCCAGATTTTTAATAATATGAATAACATTTAAGTGTATTTTTCAGTTTTAGTGTCTCCCAGTTTGAACTTTGATTTTCTACCACATAAAGGTTCAGTCTGAGCTTTAAGTAGGACATTTCATCTCTGCTTCCTGCGATCAGCTCAGCATCTTCAGAGCTATTCTGTCTCACAGATTACAGATTATTTAAATCCACTAATTTGAACATTTTCCCTCTTCACACGTGATTATTAATCTGAACGTGTCGGTGGTTTGTTGATTCTTTTTTCTGGGTCTTTATCTCTGGCATTCCTCTCGTCCAGGCCTGTATGTAGTAGAGCTGACCTTTGACCTCCTTCCCTGTGTTGCTGTTGTGGAGACGCCTGTCTGTTATTGCTCTCATTTCCTCGTTTTGAACCCGCTCTTTGCTGAAATCAGGATTATGAAATATTGATCTGTTGTTGCCACGAAGCCCAGTTTTCTGTTTCTCCATCTGTGATAAATTTTCAGGGATTTTTGTTTTTGTGTGGCGAATCTGAAACCTCTTTGGTTTTGCTGGACTAGTGCGAGCTTTGATTAGGCCGTGGAAGAAGAAACGGACACACCCTGAGCTGAATTACGACCTTGTTCAGATCTAATCCCAACGCTTTACATACACAGTCAGAACCCAAATTATTCAGATTTCTATTTACATTTCCTGTTTCTGACAGGAAACGAGACGGAGCGTCTGTCCAGTGGTCAGAAACCCTTCAGAGGATTTCCGCTTCTAAAACCAAATCATGTGTTTTTATATCCATTAATCATTAACTGGAGTTTAGAGAATCTGAAAATAAAACTTATTCAGAGCAGAAATGAAGCCAAAACTTTACAATAAATACAAACATCTAGAATTTAAGATGGAAAAACTAATTTATCTGTAAATCTGTTCAGAACTCCTAGTTCAGTTTTAGCTTCTCCTGGTTCAAATCTGTAAAAATCTCACATTAATCAGTTTCATCCAGTTATTGATCAATAGCTGATCAGCTCTGTTCTGTATTGATGATCAGTTTTTCTCATGTTAGAATAATTCTTTAGCTGCAAATTCATCGTTCACTAAAGGAAAGCTGTTATTGAAACAAAATACATAAAATGTTAAATTTCTCATTTTAAAAAAGGAATTGGATTTTTAACTTATTTGCATTTTTAATTAGCATAAATGAAACTTAAGTAACAATTCTGCAGGTTGTGCTGATCAATTAGTAAAATAATAATCAGTCACATCTTTGTTTTTGTGACGATCAGATTTATGACTGTCTCTGCTGATGATTGATGGCGGTGTGGGCGTGGCCCTGGGTGGTGTGGGCGTGGCCCTGCGCGGTGTGTGCGGGGCCTCAAGCTTGCTCTGAAACATCAAACTCACCCAGGGTGAAGGAACGCTGAACGATGACGTGCTGCTGCAGTACCGTGTCGGCTGGTTACCTGAACCTTCCCTACAGGTGTGAGCTCATTGAGGCTTTCTTCTTCTTCTTCTGCTGATTTGTGTCTGAGATGAAGCCGCGCCGTGTGGCGTTCAGGGAGCGGTGATGATGTCAGAGCAACACGTTGCGCCGCCATCTGGATCTGCAGCGCTCAGCTCTACTTCTCCTCCTCGCTCTCCTCCGCTCAGCCTGCTGACATCCATCCATCCATCCATCCAACATGGCCGCCGGGCTCTCCCTTCATTTCTTTCCCTCTGTTTGCTTTGCTTGTGAAATTCTTCCCATCTGATCATTGAAAGTCATTTTCTCCAAATTTGCCGGTTAACCCAAATATTATTTGTTCCTTTCAAAATAAATGTTTTATTAAATCCAGTTCTAAAATAAAAGCTTGTTTTATGCTGTGTGGTTTCAGGTAGTCAGAAGGTTATGGATGGATGAGGATGTGATTGGACCAGTTCATCCAGTTAAAGCTCCTTATGTTGATGCTCTCAACATGAAACAATGATTATGAATCCTGCTCACTGGAGTTTGGATGTTGTTATTAAACCAGATATGAATCGGTGGTTTGAAAACAGACCTCTGGGCTCCAGATTGGGCGGGTCAGACCCACTTCAGATTAATGACCAAAACGTTAATGATTAATGGATCAAATGTTAGAAAAACTACCAAACAATTAAAAGTTGGAAATGGTTTGAACATAAAATATTTACTGCGGCCTGTTCAGCTCCAAAATACTTTGAGAAATTAACCGTGACTCCCATCATGAAGAGGCGGAGTGGCTGGTGTCCTGTAGAGGTCAGTGTTGCAGCGGCGCTGCGGAAGCCTCTGACTGAAGACACTCTGCCGTTGAGCTGACGGTCTGATGAAAACCGTCAGCTCAGCTCAGGTTTTTGTTTTGGGAGAAAAGTCGGATTTGAGTCGCGTTTTCCTGCGTGCGATCGTAGCTTTGACGTAAACTTTTATTTTTTCAACATTTACTGATTTCTAGTCGTTATGCTCGTTAAAAGGCATCAGCTGTGCGCTGATTGAAGCTTTCCCATCAGCCCCTGCTGCAGCTCTGTGTGTTCACAGGCTTCACCCGGCGTTTCCAAGTGCTGCTTCATCATCATCATCATCATCTTCATGGCTTTTGCTCCCCACTCGTCTTCAAACGCCTGCAGCAGCATTTCTCTGATTGGCCGCTCAGAGGGCCTCATTAGGGCGACGCCGTCGCCGCCTGATGGAGGCTGAGCGCTCTGTTTGATCACTTTTCTTCTTCTGGTGTTTCACTTTTCCGTCCAGTAAAGCCGTTAATCTGAATCCGAGTTTATTTGACCTCTGATTGTTGGTCTTCCTGTTTCTGCAGCCAGAGGAAGGAAGAAACTTGGCCCGTTTCTATTCTTAGTTTCCCTTGTCATCATGATGTCATCGTCTGCTGCTGAGTAACAAACCATTATTCTCCAAATATTTCAGGTTATTTGTGGCTCCGCCTCCTGCTCTCTGCTCTCACACCTTTAACTTCCTCTCTGATGCCAACATCTGCTTCCTTTTTTATTTCATCTTTATTGATTCCCAGTGAAGCAAATTTTACAAAACATTTAGTCACAGCATCATAATTTCACTGCTTAAGAAAAAGATGAGAAGACCTGGCATTATGATAAATAAAACAATCATTTTTACTTTATTTACAAAGATCAGAATAAACAATAGAATATTGCAAAAGAAAAAACAAATAAAATACACAAACTAAAAACATGGGACTGAATGATAAAGTTCATCAACTTGGTCACTAAAAATAAAATCAGACCTTCTGAGTTTCATTTAATCCACCAAACTTTGTGACCAAAATCTAAATCGAAAAGTTTGTCCTCAACCAATCAGAGCCAGGGGGCGGGGCTTGCGCATAACAGCACTAAGCCCCGCCCCCTGGCTCTGATTGGTTGTTTTTGGTCCATTACTTCTGACAGCAGCAGATCAGAGATGGATCAGTTCAGTTTATCTGTTTCATATTGAACCGGAACAACATGGAGTCGGATTTAATAAATGTGTAAAAAAATGTTTTTTATAAAAGTTACTGCAGCTTTAAGGCCAACAGGAACATCAAACATCACTCCAAACAGTTTCTACTTCCTGCTGACAAGTCTTCTCCCTGCAGGCTGCCTTTCTTAAAGGGCCAGTGACCCAGACCGCTCTCTCTCGCTCTCCCCGGCCGCCCCCCTCCTGAGGCAGGATGGAGCCCTGGGCGTCCCGGCGGCAGCTCGCAGCAGAGGGGGATTGTGGGATATCCAGCCTGCTGGTGCCGAGCCCACAGAGCGAGGCGGTGACCCACGAGATGGAGGAGCTGTCGCTGCAGCCCACGCAGAGCCTGCCGCCGCTCAACGAGCGCAAGAACGGTGAGAACACGCTCTGCTGCGGCAGCGATCCTGATGCTGCAGCAACGATGTTGATGCTGCTGCTGCAGCAGCGATCCTGATGCTGCAGCAACGATGTTGATGTTGCTGCTGCAGCAGCGATCCTGATGCTGCAGCAGCGATCCTGATGCTGCAGCAGCGATCCTGATGCTGCAGCAGCGATCCTGATGCTGCAGCAGCGATCCTGATGCTGCAGCAGCGACGATTCCGCTGCAGCAACGATCCTGATGCTGCAGCAGCGACGATTCCGCTGCAGCAGTAACGATCCTGATGCTGCGGCAACGATCCTGATGCTGCAGCAGTAACGATCCTGATGCTGCGGCAACGATCCTGATGCTGCGGCAACGATCCTGATGCTGCGGCAGCGATCCTGATGCTGCAGCAACGATCCTGATGCTGCAGTAACGATGTTGATGTTGCTGCTGCTGCAGCAACGATTCCGCTGCAGCAGTAACGATCCTGATGCTGCAGCGACGAGGAGAATAAAGTCATAATATTGCGAGAAAAAAGTTGCAGCAGAATGAAGTCGTTTTGGTTTATTTAGATAAAAATGTTTCTGAAACTGATCCAGAGTTTATTATTATAAAATATTATTATTATTTATGAAGACGATCAGCTGCATGTTGACCTAACGTCTCCTCCAGCAGCCATCTTGGCTAAACAAGGCCATCATCATCATTAGTCTTCCCAGACTCCTCCAGCGTTTGGACCCGTCTGGTTCTGATCCGGGTCATTACAGCGCGCCGCGATCTGATTGGCCAACCGTTTAATCCCAGTTCTCCCAGGCAGACTGGCAGCGTCCCACCAGTGGAAAGTGTGAGTGGTAGTTTCCCAGCAGAGCTCTCTCTGCGGCGGCGGCGGCCATGCAGGTGCTGATGTGTCGCCATGTTGGCGGCTCGCCTGCTGCGGTCAGCAGAAACGACGACGCTCATTAAATCCTCCTTCATGCTCCTGGTTTTCAGTCGGTTGTTTCAGAGCAACAGGAGGCCCAGATGATGAAGAGCAGCATGAAGAGGATACATTTGTGGCTGTTTGTCCTGTTCTTATTGTTGCTCCTGCTTCTTAGACTGATTTCTCCTAATAAATTATCTTAATAATTCCTTAATATTGATTCTAAAACGTTCTAGTTACACTGACTGATTATTTTTCACTTGACATTTTCTCCTTATAACAATCTGCTCTTTTAACACTATTAAGGATTTCCTGATTCAAAACAAGCTCCTACATTTTACTGTAAAGTTATTATAAAGTCTTATTTTTAGTGCACTCAGATGTTTGCAGTAGAAACGGAAATATCTGGTAAGGTTTTGTGTTTTAGCAAGTCAGTCGTAATGCGTTTAAAAATAGCAAACGGAAACATGCCGCCGAGCCTTTGGCCTCCGAAATCTGAAGTCATCGTCTCTGTTTAAAAAGGAGCAGCTTTTCTTTTAAATTGCGTTGGACCGTGTGGCTCGTTGTGGTCGCATTAATTTCCATGACTGTAGCTGAAAAATATGTAGAAAGAAAATATGTAGAAAGAAAATATGTAGAAAGAAAGAACGGCAGCCTGTGACTGAGAAACAGAAGAAGTGATTAATTTAGCTGCAGATATATTGGGCAGTCAGGAGAAAATGTGTGCCGAGAGGCAGCAGAGACCTAGCAGACAGGCAACCTACCCAGAGATTTAAAAGCACTGAGGAGAGCCAGCCTGCCTGGCATTCATCACATGTGGAGGTAACCACTTCAGATAAAAGAAACCAGTTAAAGAAAGAAACATTTTAACTAGTGGATGTAATTTCTGCTCCAGTTCTTGGTTACTGATCCATCAGATCAGGAGGTTTCTGCCAACAAGGACAGCCTGACAGTGGTTTTATTGGACATTGCAGCAGTGAAAGGAAGCAGCTCAAAGTCTCACATTCTCACAGCAACCTGATGCCATGTGCTGATTGGAGGAAAAGTCAAAGTAATAGTGGTGGATCCATTTTTAATTATAGGATCCACCATATTTTCCTTCTCGTTGTTTAGAGGTTTTCAGTGCTGATGTAAAGTCTTTCTAAGCGGCTCTCGGCTGAGCCATGGACCTGGTAAGGTGAGGTCAGAGCGGCGTCCGGCCTGAAGTGATGCGTTTCCATGGTTACCGTTTGCTCTGGTCCCGCTGCCCGTGTCGTTCTGTGGTTTTGCTGCTTCATGACGCGTCTCTGCTCTCCCTGCAGTCCTGCAGCTGCGGCTGCAGCAGCGGCGGACCCGGGAGCAGCTGGTGGACCAGGGCATCATGCCGCGTGAGTAACGCCGCCGGGGGGCGCGGTGGCGGCTCTGCAGGCCGCCACCCGCTCAGGTCCGAGTCGGTAAACATGTTCCAGGCCGGCCGCCGCAGGAAGACGAGGAGAACTGAACTCTGTTTGTGTCGCAGCCCTGAAGAGCCCAGCAGCGTTCCACGGCCAGATCCGCAGCCTGGAGCGAGCCAGGGTGAGGAAAACTCCACAGCGCCTCCTTTAGGCTGGACGCGCTTCAGATTTCTGCTCCGAACGGAAACCGTGGAAGTTCACTATCCAATATGGCCGCCACTGATGGAAAGCATCAGAAACATGTTATTATTGATGGTTTAATAACCAATATTATTGGTTAAGCCAATATTAACCATTATGGTTTATTATTGGTTATTATTGGTTATTATTAACCAATATTTAAAAATTGGTTAATATTAAATCTCTTTAGGGGAATTCTGCTTTTCTTTTCATGCCTGAAATGGATGGAGATAAATTATTGATCATTATTGATAATAGTATTAATTTGAAGTTACTTCTGTGATTTCGATGCGTTTTAAAGAAGATCTGCATCTTTTATTAGATATTTTACTAATTTACTAAAGCTGAGCTCATAACTGTCTAATATTGTTAGTATTCAATTATTGTGGTGATTAATGGGGTACAGAGCCATTTAACCACTGGAGTCTCTTTATATAAAATTAGAAATAGATTAAAAGATGTAAATAATAAATTGATTCCTTTATTGGAATAAAAAACATTTCTTGCCTAAAATGTAATAAAGTTTGAAGCGGAGGATTCGCCTGCAGCTGAACGTCAGCAGAACGGATCTGGAGATTATTATTGACTAATAATTGAACGGCTAAAGGTGATTGATGGATTTTCCAGAACATGAAGCTGAAGCTGAACTTCAGGAGTTCTGGTAGGACGGATTTACAGAAGAAGAAGATTTCTACCGTAAACATTAGTTTTTCTGTTCGGCTTTGGCTTCATTTGTTCTTTCGGCCTTTTTAGCTCCAGTTGAAACTCGATTACTAAATTATCTGATTATTATTATTATCTGTATTAACCAGATGAGTCGTTTGCTGGCATCCTGGCTTGTTTTCAGACGGAGAACTTCCTGAAGCATAAGATCCGCAGCCGGCCGGAGCGCGCCGAGTTGGTCCGGATGCACATCCTGCAAGGTGCTGCTGTCCTCCATCTTTGAAGCCGTGTGACGCGTTGCTGTTTTTCTGAGTGCGTGACGTTTTGGCTCCTCCCCCTGCAGAGACGGGGGCGGAGCCGTCGCTGCAGGCGACCCAGATGAAGCTGAAGCGGGCGCGGCTGGCCGACAACCTGAACGAGAAGATCGCCCAGCGGCCCGGCCCCATGGAGCTGGTGGAGAAGAACATCCTGCCGGTGGCGTCCAGCCTCAAGGAGGCCATCATAGGTGAGCCGCCGCCGCCGGAACGCCCCGCCGGGCGCGGCCATCACTGACGGCTCTGCTGACCCGCAGTGGGCCAGGTCAACTACCCCAAGGTTCTGGAGGAGGACGGTTGCTACGACGCCGTGTCTCCAGAGCAACCGGCCAGCCAGGAGTCTCAGGGCTCCGCCCCCTCACCTGGAGAGAGCAGAGTCCCGGAAACCCCGCCCCCAGGCCCGGCGCCCGCAGTACTGCCTGCCATCGCCATGCTGCAGGTCAGAGACGGAGCGCCCCCCGCTGGTTTCAGGAGGATTTACACTCATGGTTATTTCAACTCTTTTTCTGCTGCTTCAGCCTCTTCCAGGCGCAGACTTCCCAAAGCCGGCCTCAGCCAATGAGCAGCCTCTCACCTGTCCACCTGTCCAGCATGCCCCGCCCACCACCACGCCTCCCAAACCGGGGCCGACTCTGGTCAAGGTGAGAACGACGCTCCGCCTCGCCTGAAGCAAAACAAGCGCACCTGGAGCGAGGACAGCCAATCAGATCACTGTAAAATATGACTTATGATGAGCTCACTGTAAAAACACAAAACCCTACCAGGTATTTTTGTCTAGTTTCTGATGAAAGTATCTTATTACACTAAAATACTTACAATGAACTTTTCAGTGAAATATAGAAGGTTATTTTCAGTCAATAATTGTTAGAATATTGTTATTTTCTCTGGCAGATTATTTCACCTGTACGAAGGGAATAATCTGTCAATGAAAAATCTATATTAGGTATTGACTCTCAAAAGCTCCGGCATCTTTCTGAAAAGTTACTTACATTAGTTTTGTTTTCAGAGTAATAATATGTTTGCATTAGAAACCAGACAAATACCTGGTGCAGTTTGGTGTTTTACAGTGAACTCACCGTGAACTTCAGTTTGTTTTTACAGGATTGATGCAGCAGCACAGCGTCGTCATGGCGATAGGCGGCTGTGTTCGCTGTTTGACACTTTACTTTTTATTATTTAACATTGTTATTGCACTGCCTTCAACAGTATATTATTATTATCATCATCTTTATATTTACTGTTTTTAACACAATGTTTTGTGTGAAACCTGCTGCAGGTCAGTTCATTCAGTTTCTTTCCTGATTAAATTCCAGCAAAGCCAACAGAAAAGTCTGTCTGAGAAGAGCCGCAGCAAGAAGGGCAAAGAGGCCAAGTCGCGTGTGAAGAAGCTGAAGTACCACCAGTACGTCCCTCCGGACCAGAAGCAGGACGCCGGCGAGCCGCCCATGGACTCGTCCTACGCCCGCCTGCTGCAGCAGCAGCAGCTCTTCCTGCAGCTGCAGATCCTCAGTCAGCAGCAGCAGCAGCAGCAGCACTACAACTACCAGACCATCCTGCCGGCGTCGCTCAAGTAGGGGACACACACAGAGACACACACACAGAGACACACACACAGAGAAACACACACACAGAGACACACACACAGAGACACACACACAGAGACACACACAGACACACACAGAGACACACACAGACACAGAGACACACACACAGACACATACACGCACACAGAGACACACACACACACACACACAGACACGCACAGACACACACACGCACACAGAGACACACACGCACACACACACACACAGACACACACAGAGACACACACACACACAGACACGCACAGAGACAGACACACACACAGAGACACACACACACACAGACACGCACAGAGACACACACAGACACACACACAGAGACACACACACAGAGACACACACACAGAGACACACACACACACACACACACACACACACACACAGACACACACACAGACACACACACACACACACACAGAGACACACACACACACACAGAGACACACACAGACACACACAGAGACACACACGCACACAGAGACACACACACACACAGACACGCACAGAGACACACACAGAGACACACACACACAGAGACACAGAGAGACACACACACACAGAGACACACACAGACACACACAGAGACACACACGCACACAGAGACACAGAGAGACACACACACACAGAGACACACACAGACACACACAGAGACACACACGCACACAGAGACACACACACAGACAGAGACACACACAGAGACACACACAGACACACACAGAGACACACACGCACACAGAGACACAGAGAGACACACACACACAGAGACACACACAGACACACACAGAGACACACACACACACAGAGACACACACACACACACACACACACACACACACACAGACACACACAGAGACACACACGCACACAGAGACACAGAGAGACACACACACACAGAGACACACACAGACACACACAGAGACACACACGCACACAGAGACACACACACAGACAGAGACACACACAGAGACACATACAGACAGAGACACACACACAGACGCACACACACACAGACACACACACACACACACACACAGAGACACAGACACACACACAGACACACACACACCGTCTCTCTGATTCAACAAGTTTAATTTGATTGATTCAATAGCTAATCAATTAACCACCACTGTGTTCAGGCTGATCATAAAAACTGCAGAACTGTTTTGTTTCTGTAAATATATTTAACTTTTTGTCTTATATTTCAAAGCATTTCGTTCTCGTTTGGTCTGATGCTGTTTATCAGTTTACATACAGGAACTCAACGTATTTTACAGAACAAAACAACAGTTTAAGTCACATTTTACAGAAATTGGATTAGAAATGAATAAAATGTTTAAGATCTCTGCCAGTTCGTGTTCTTCTCTCGTTTCTGTGAAAAAGTAAAGACTAGCACCTTCAGCAACATTTAATAAGTATTGATTTGATGCGTGGTAATGGCTGCAGGTGTGCGTTGCTAGCTTTAGCGGCTAACCGGTTCTGTTCAGTCCAGTAACATATGGATGGATGTCGTATTCATAAACCAACACCTGTGTGTGTGTGTGTGTGTGTGTGTGTGTGTGTTTATTTTAGTGCTAGCTGAATCAAAACATACCAAACATGCTAAAGTTATCAAAGTCAAGCTAGCATAGCTAACCTACTTCCTGTTTTCTCCTGCTGTAATAATAATAATAATGTAATTAAAGCTTACTGAAATGTGGAACCCTTGGAGCAGAGCTAGTTGTCGTAATGTTGACATGGCCGCCCTTTTCTGATCCAGTGATATGGATCATAAATAATAAATGATTTCCTCTTGCAGGCCGGTGGCAGAGAGTCAGAGCAGCGGCGGCGTCGGCGCCCTCCCCACCTCCATCGTAGTGTCTCTGCCCCCCGCCGCCCCGCAGCCCAACAACCTGCTGGCCAATCGCAAGCCAGGAGTCCTGCCAGCCAACCTGGACGAGATGAAGGTATCCACACACCTGCAGAAATATTCATCCCTCTTCTAGTTTTACCAGATTTACTCACATTAGAGACACAAAATGATTTATTTAAACAAAGAGGAGCTGAACTGTGAAGCAAATGATGAACAAACATTCAGCCAGAGATATTATGGGATGGTTTAGATTTAAATAATGTTGGGAATCAGTTGACTCCTTTAATCCAGTTCATTTTAGTCAAAACATAGACAAAATAAACAACATTTTTAATTCAAACCAATTTTTTCTGCTAAATTATTTAATATCAAATCTGAACATCAGAGATTTGTCTGGACTGTAACGCTAACATTAGCATTAGCTGCTACATATTAGCATCCAAATGCTATTTTAGGCTAGCAAAGCTTCAGTGCTAAGCTAACTGCTCTTAGCACAACATGAACACTACAAAGTTCTTATTGATTGTCCAATCAGATCGTTTAGAGTCAGAAATTAGAGGAGCAGCTTCCATCGCTGCTGTTAGCGGATGTAGCTGTGCGTCGGATTGAAGGGCGTACCAGAAACGTATGGAAACAAAGGTTCCTGTCAGGAATGAAAATGCAATTAACTCTTTAAAGGTGTATAAAAATGTGTAATTTACTAATCTAAGCTAGCACATTCAAAAACTAATTCATAGTTTAGAAGGTCAAAGAGGAAAACCTCACAAGTAAACCTTCAGATTTTATTCAGCTCCACTTGATCTGTCGCAATAAACAATTAATAAATTAATCCCATGATAAATTAAAATGAGCTCCAAAATGTCCATTCTGTTGATTAATAAACATCATAATCCACTTTATTTCTGTTTTGGTTTTTATTTCTGTTTTAACTGAGTTTGGTTGGGTCCAGTGGACGTGCTGAGCTGCGTTTCTCCCTCCTGCTGTTTCCAGGTGGCCGAGCTGAAGCTGGAGCTGAAGCTGCGCGGTCTGCCGGTTTCTGGAACCAAAACGGACCTGATAGAGAGGCTGAAGCCGTTCCAGGAAAACTCCTCCCTGCCGACTCCACCTGGCGTTCCCACATCCACCGCCGCCTCCTCCGTGCCCATGGAGGTCTCTTCCTCTGCCGCGCCTGCCATCGTTCTTCCAGTCCAGCAGGCGGCGCCAGAGAGGATGTGCTCCACCCCGCCTAGCTCACCCATCCCCTCGGACCCGGCCGCTCTGCGGCCGGACGTCAGCATGTCTGAGGCCGAAGCCCAGCCGGGTTCTGGTTCCGGTTCGCCCCGTCCGGAGGAGCGGGACCGGCGGCTGCACGAGAAGCAGCGGCAGATCGAGGATCTGATGAGGAAGCTGGAGCGGGAGCAGCGGCTGGTGGAGGAGCTCAAGATGCAGCTGGAGGTGGAGAAGAGGGGCCAGGCCGACCCGGTTCTGAGCTCCGGCGCCGTGAAGATGGAGGGCCCGGTTCTGTCCAGCTGCTCCTCCGGCGCCGCCGTCCTGAGCCCCCAGGTGGTGAAGCTGGAGGACGTGACGGTGTCGGCCGGGAAGCCGCTGCAGCTCCAGACCCAAACCCAGATCATCGCTCAGATCCAGAACCGGGCCGGCCCCCCGCCGGCCCCCCAGGGCCAGCGCGCAGCCCCCGGCCTGCAGCAGTTCTTCATCAGCCACCCTGCCGGGGTCCTGGGTCAGCCGCAAACGCTGCTGACCGCGGCGGGCCAGACCACCACCCAGATCTTCGTCCCGGTCTCGCTGCCGAACAGCGGCGCCATCCAGCTGCCGAACAGCGGCGCCATCCAGCTGCCCAACAGCGGCGCCATCCAGCTGCCGAACAGCGGCGCCATCCAGCTGCCCAACAGCGGCGCCATCCAGCTGCCGAACAGCGGCGCCATCCAGCTGCCGAACAGCGGCGCCATCCAGCTGCCGAACAGCGGCGCCATCCAGCTGCCGAACAGCGGCGCCATCCAGCTGCCGAACAGCGGCGCCATCAGTCTGCAGGTAGGCACGCTGTAGCGTGTTAGCGGCCTTAAAGCCGCTCCAAGGACACGCACCATGTTTTTAAATTCTTGTCTTTCACTCCGCGGAGCTCGAATATCCAACATCCAACTAGTTTTAACGGCACAAACCTGCAGTAGCACTAAGGAAGGAGCCACTCTGGTCCGATTTGGAGCAAAATGGGGGATGGTGACCTCTGGATGACCTAAAAAATCATTTTTAATGTCTCAGAAACCAAACTGCACAAACGGAGAATGTTTTATTAAAATGTATAAAAGCTAAATAACCTGCAGTATTAGGTTTTTACATCGAAGATGAATATTTCCCAGTAAGGATATTGTTATAAATAATCGTGGTTCCCTTTAAATATCTGAAATGCAGCCAAACTGACATTTAGGCTTTTATTGGTAAGCAGGTGAGACCAGGTGGGGAAACCTGAGACTGCTGCACCCGTCACCCAGCAGGGTGTTGCTAAGCAACCAGAGAGCGGGCGAGTTGGTTGGCGCTAGCTTAGCTAGCGTTGAGAGCCTGACTCTGCATGCATCTCCCAGAATGCTGTGCGGTTCTGGATCAGTGAACATTCTATCAGTAGTATCATCTGTTGGTATTGATAAATATATCTATTGATTTACGGTCCAGAACTGATGTAAAGTAACTAGATCTGGAGAAGTTCTGGTTCTGGTTCTGTGTAAAGTTACCTCCTGTGTTTGTCAGCCGGTCCTCTCGGCGCCGTCCTCCGGTCCGGGTCTGGTCCAGAATCAGCTGCAGAGCGCCAACATGGAGGTCTCAGCCAATCAGCAGCCGCCGCTGCTGCAGGTCAGTCTGAGCCGCTCCGGCCCAGTAGAACCATGATGGAACCAGAACCAGTCTCTGATGGAACCTTCTCCTCCAGACTCTGACGCTGTGCAGCAGCCCGGCCGCTCTGGGGAACCAGAACCGGCCCGAGTCCAGCCCTCAGCGCTTCCTGCAGCGTTCTCCAGAGAGCAGAGCGTCTCCCCACACGTCCCCCAACCACCAGGCGTCCAACGGCCCGCTGAGCAAGGTACCGACCCGCTGCTGGGTCTGAGCCGCTGCTGGTTCTGGTTCTGACCCGGCCCGGCCTTCCTCTGCCTCTCCCCCCGCAGCAGACCTTCGTCCTGCAGCCGCCCAGGGAGCCGCCCCGCTACGAAGACGCCGTGAAGCAGAGCCGCAGCCTGCAGGCCGCCGGCCAGGTGAGGTCCGACCCGGTTCTGAAGCTGACCCGACCCGCGTTGGAAGGACGGCAGTTATCTGAAACTAGGAGTTTTGTAACGGACCCAGAGACCCAGCTGGTGATGATCCGGTCCCCCCAGAACCCGATCCGGTCCGATTCTGCTCAGCCAATGAGGAGCATCTGGTGAACACTGAGTAGAGTGGCTGCTGGTCACCATGACAACGGCTCATCTGGATTCTCCAGATTTTACGCTTTGCTACATTTTATCCAGGGGCGACCCTCAGAGGGGGCCGGCGGGGGCCCCTGGCCCTCAGAGGGGGACGGGAGGCCGGGGCCCCTGGCCCTCAGGGGGGACTGAGGGGGGCCCATGGCCCTCAGGGGGGACTGAGGGGGGCCCATGGCCCTCAGGGGGGACTGAGGGGGGCCCCTGGCCCTCAGGGGGGACTGAGGGGGGCCCATGGCCCTCAGAGGGGACTGGGGGGGCGGGGCCCTGGCCCTCAGAGGGGGCCGGCGGGGGGCCCTGGCCCTCAGGGGGGACTGAGGGGGGCCCCTGGCCCTCAGGGGAAGACAAACAGACGCCTTCTTCACATTTAGCACATTTATTTATTTTATTTCATCGTCATGGTTTCCTTTACTCAGACTTGGTGCGACTGAACGGTTCTGACCTCTCTGGGTCCGGTTCCTCGGTTCCGGTTCTGGAGCAAATATCAGTTTATTCCAGTCTAGTGGATGAATAAATGTTTTTTTTCAGGTTCCCACGGCAACCAGCCAGCACATGGACGATTTGTTCGACATCCTGGTGGAGAGCGGAGGTGAGTTAAAATCATTTAAACTGAAGTTGGACATAAATTCAGGTAAATTATTTGTTTGTAATGAGAAAATTTCACGTCACAGAAAAAATTAATAAAACAGGAAATGAGATAAAATGTATTAAAAAGACAGACTTTCAGTTTATGAGACATAAAACTCCATCCATCCGTTTTCCAACATCCTCGACCCTCAGTGGGGTCAGGAGGTCGAAAACCTGAACTCATCAATGATGCACTTATATGAGAGCAGACGAGTTTATAATCTGGTTAATGTCGTAATAATCTGGTTAATGTCGTAATAATCTGGTTAATGTCGTAATAATCTGGTTAATGTTTTAATAATCTGGTTAATGTTTTAATAATCTGGTTAATGTCTTAATAATCTGGTTAATGTCGTAATAATCTGGTTAATGTCGTAATAATCTGGTTAATGTCGTAATAATCTGGTTAATGTCGTAATAATCTGGTTAATGTCGTAATAATCTCCATGTTGACGTTTCTTCTTCTCCTCTCAGAAATCCCTCCCTTCCTGCCTCAGGACGCCGCCGGCGCTCTGACTAAGACTCACCCGGTGACGGCGAGCATCACTACACTTCCTGTCGGCTCGGCGCTGTCCCGCTCGCCGCCTCAGGTCCAGCTGGGCCCGCTGGTTCTGGACCCGCCGGTTCTGGACGGCCAGCTGGAGGCCTTCTTGGAGCGGACGCTGGCGGAGACGGCGCCGGCGTCGGACCCGCGGACCCGGGGCTTGATGGAGGAGCTGCGGGGCCAGCTGGCCGACTCGTTCGTTCCCATGGATACCACGGACTTGTCCTTCTCGGACCCGGCCGGGTCGGCGCTGGGCCTGGCGCTGTTCGACCCGAACCTGGACGGCATGGAGTGGCTGGACGGCCCCGCCCCCCCGGGGCCCGCCGGGTTCCCCGCCGAGTTCCTGGAGCCGCACGACATGCAGCTGCACTTCGACTGACCCGACCAGAACCACCGACCCAAACGGGCTTCTGATCCCTGAAGTCAGGATTCCACTGGAACCGAATGAAGACGATGAGGAAGGTTACTGTAAATACGGTTTGGACCCGGACGGAGCCACCGGGTTCTGCTGACCCGGTCCAGTTCAGGTTGGTCCCATCAGAACCGCCCGTCTGGATCAGAACTATGCACTAAAGAGGAACCGCTTCCCGTCAGAACAAACCAATGTGAACACGGCATATCGGCACCGCCTGGTTGCCATGGAGACACGGCGGCCCGCCCACCAACTGAATGTAGTTCTAAAGACGCCGACCCGGAACCGGCAGCAGCTTCTTCCTGATTAATGAGACTGAGAAGGTTCTGGTGCTGCAGGTTCTGGTGCTGCAGGTTCTGGTGCTGCAGGTTCTGGAGCTGCAGGTTCTGGAGCTGCAGCTTCTGGAGCTGCAGGTTCTGGAGCTGCAGGTTCTGGAGCTGCAGGTTCTGGAGCTGCAGGTTCTGGAGCTGCAGGTTCTGGAGCTGCAGCTTCTGGAGCTGCAGGTTCTGGTGCTGCAGGTTCTGGAGCTGCAGCTTCTGGTGCTGCAGGTTCTGGAGCTGCAGGTTCTGGAGCTGCAGCTTCTGGTGTTGCAGGTTCTGGTGCTGCAGGTTCTGGTGCTGCAGGTTCTGGAGCTGCAGCTTCTGGTGCTGCAGGTTCTGGTGCTGCAGGTTCTGGTGCTGCAGGTTCTGGTGCTGCAGCTTCTGGTGCTGCAGGTTCTGGTGCTGCAGGTTCTGGTGCTGCAGGTTCTGGAGCTGCAGCTTCTGGTGCTGCAGGTTCTGGAGCTGCAGCTTCTGGTGCTGCAGGTTCTGGTGCTGCAGCTTCTGGTGCTGCAGGTTCTGGTGCTGCAGCTTCTGGTGCTGCAGCTTCTGGTGCTGCAGCTTCTGGTGCTGCAGCTTCTGGAGCTGCAGGTTCTGGAGCTGCAGCTTCTGGTGCTGCAGGTTCTGGTGCTGCAGCTTCTGGTGACCCGGTTGGCTTACTTGCGAGGCGACCAATAGAAAGTCAAAGCTACGGTGGCCTGTAAGGTTGGTGGTTATTCGCTGTCGGTTCCTCTGGGATCCAGAGCTCAGAGGCATGATGCTGCCACCGCCGTGTCTGAACTCTGATCATTGCAGCACATCAAAGCTTTCTGAATCTTTTTCTCTCGACTTTAAAAATTCAAGAGCAAGTAAAACATAAAACTATTTCAAAGTTTTTATTGTGGAAAAATAAAATGGTTATGAGGGAAAAAATCGTAATAAAGGGAAGCATAAAAAATAAATCACAATATGATCAGCTGTTTTTCTATCAAGCATTTCTGTAAATATTTTACAATCTAAAGCAAAATGAAGTTTTTTTGTTCTGAAATGTGAAGAAAAAACATTTTTTTTATCCTGATCCAACAGGAAAAACCAGAAAATCTTCATTTTATTCAAGCAGTTCAACGTGTTTTATATGAATTAGAGGAAATATAAAGTAAAACAAACCAAAAGACAAAAAGGTAAAAGTATAAAACTGCATTTTCCCCCGTATTTAATAATAAGTCCATCATTTGTAGACTAATCTTGTTCTGATGAAACTAAAGTAATAATTACTGTTTCTAAAAGTAATGAACTAAACAGACGACAGGAAACCGTTCAGACCTGAGGCAGCGACAGGCAGAGGTCAGAGGTCATCTGAGGTTGGCTAGAAGGACGATACGGCGGCATGAAGCTCCAGATGGAGGCAGGAGCCTCCATTCCCCAACCAGCCAGGAACAGGGGCCCGATCCGACCCAGACCCAAACTGGCAACTTCTCCAAGATGGGGGCTGCAAAGTGGCCAGTCAGTCCGAGTCGGCCAGGTCCAGACGGTCCGTCCAGGTGTGAACCTGCAGGACTAATCTGACCAGCTGACCGGATCCATAATCTGTAGAATCTGAGGATGTGGAAAGAGAAGCTCCAGAAAGCAGCAGGGGGAGACGACTGGTTCTCAGTCAGATGCTTGATGGAAAAACAACCCAGGAAACTTTGCACATGATGTTTTTATGCTTCTCTTTAGGAACATTCAAATGTTCCACCAGCTAAAAAAACAAAACTTGACATTTTTAATCTGTTGCTAAGGAATTTATTAGATAACATGTCAACTCATTTTATCGTTTTAACAAACAAATGATCCTGTGAACAAACTGCTGTAGTTAGTGGTTGTACTGTGACAGCTGCAGTAGTTTGAATACTTTTGCATGTGTGTGTGTGTGTGTGTGTGTGTGTGTGTGTGTGTGTGTGTGTGTGTGTGTGTGTGTGTGTGTGTGTGTGTGTGTGTGTGTGTGTGTGTGTGTGTGTGTGTGTGTGTGTGTGTGTGTGTGAGAGAGAGAGAGAGAGAGAAGCATGTTACTGTTCCTCTGCATGTCGTCTCTGCATGTTTTGGGTCCAGCTAGCAGGGTCACCGGGTTGCCATGTTGGGTCACCGGGTTGCCATGTTGGGTCACCGGGTTGCCATGTTGGGTCACCGGGTTGCCATGTTGGGTCGGCCACTCCATGTTTCCATTTCCTCATCTGAATGTTGAGCTGCAGGTAAATTTCCTGATTGTTGCGGTTTTTCCTGCAGTTCTCTAGATGAACACTAGAGGGCGACCGTCTGCTCTAACCTGATTGGTCGGTTTCCTGCTCTTCATCACCTTGCTGTGGTTTTATTCCAAACTCGTCGAGCAGCTGTTTACTTCTTTCTCTCCTCTGATTGGTTGGATGACTCTGAGGACTTCCTGTTTATCTCTCTGCTGTTTACTTCAGGGTGTCCAAAGTGCGGCTCGGGGGCCTCCTGACCTCTGACCTTTAGTCCAGATTTTAAACAGATTTAAACCAAAGTTTCAAAAACACACGGACAATATAAGATATTAAAATGGAAAAAGTGCAACACAAGTTTTTGCTTTAAATTTAATTTGTATAATCAGTCACTAAATTGTAGACTTTTCAAAATAAAGCAAGATGAGCCATAAAGACAAAAATGTAGAAAAACATGATCAACCTGAAAAAAACTCGGATACGATTTTTTTTTTTTTGATCTGGCAAAGTTGCAAAAACTTTTTACGTTTTAAATCTACAATAATTTATCGCTTGCTGTCATGTTCAGATTCAGGCAAAAACAAAAACATGAGAGTTTTTGCAAAAACACTAAAATGTTTGACACCTGGAGACATTTTTGGCCCCCGCGCCATAGGTTTGGACACCCGGTTGACTTCCTGTGGACCAGGCGATCCGTAGCAGGCGAGGACGACTCAAAGCAATAACAGCTGCTCAGTCACACATCTGAGCGGATCAGCTGATGTCGGCCATCTTGACCTGCGCTGCCCCATGCCACGCCTCCTGTTGGAATGCCATACGTTTTGCACATTGTGTACATATTTCTATAGATGTAATGCATATTTTTATACATGTGTACCATCCATGGGCTCGTTATTTTGTAAATACTCTGAGACGTGTGTATATATGAGTACAGTTTGCTTCTATGTGCTAATAAAAGTGAGTGTTTATGATTCTGATCCCAGGTTGAAGTTTCATCCGTTTCGGTTTGAGGTGAAAGTAAAACGCCGTTTTGGTCACAAACGTTTCCCAACATGGAAAACAGAAATCAGCTCCACAGACATGGTGGAGTTCAGAGCTCAGTCCATGATGCTCCCAGTCTGACCAGTCTGACCAGTATGAACCCAGTTTCCACCCAGTTGGTGCTTTTGACTGGGAGAAATGGACCCGACTGGTTCTGTTCAGCACCACCATGTCAGTAGAGATCCGAAAGGCAAACATCACTGCGTAAAGAAACAAGTTATATATACATATTTTACAGTAAATATAAAATTATTTAGCATTTTTTTCTTTTGCAATTTAAGAGATTTTCTTGCTTTTAATAATCTGCTCGAGTAAATCTGAAATTATGGAAGCAGGTTTGACATGGTGGTGGCAGCATCATTCTGTGGGAAGCTGGGTGAAGTATATGAATAATTGACTAATCATGCTAGCTTGGTGCTCCTGGGGGCCCCCTGGTGGTGTGGAGGCTAATATTTACTCCTCATCTTTGACTCTGCGGTGAAACGGAAACCCATCCTGACCTGCAGGTGAGTAAATTAAATCCTCAGGCTGGTTTGGAGGAAACTGGAGCCGCTTTTCTGTGTTCACGGAGCTTTAGCTTCATTTGACTCTCCACAGCTTTTCCAATGTCTGACCACAACATTTCAATGTGCTGCTGGCCTGAAACCACTGCGTCGCCCTGATTCCCAGTTTCCACCCAGTCAGTCAGATCCGGTCCAAAGGTTCGGTTCTTTTCCCGTCTGGTCCATTTCTGGGTTTAGGCCGTTTGAAAAGTTATACAGTCAAAAATTAACACCAATCATTTGTACTGAAATAATAATGGTTAATTATTCAGTCATAGTTTCGATGATAATTAGCTCGAAGCTAAATATGTAGCTAGTTCTGATGTAGCTAATTAGCTAAAACAAATTACGATGCTGAATAAAGCGTTCATGTTAATAAACGTTTATATTTGCTTTAAAACGATTCAAACTTTGTTTTAGGTCAAATAAACTATTATAAAAAGGTAACATGAAGTATTTAGTTTCAAATTAAATGTTTAGTTTGGAACTAAACTTAAATAGTGTGTAAACAGAGAATTGTGCTTTAATCAGTTGGAAGCTAAATATTTAACTTGTTGACTGAATATTTCATTTGAATCTCAATATTAATTTTGGAGCTGAATGTCTAGTGTGTAAATTAATGACTTTCAAAGTAAATATTTAGTTTGAAGCTAAATATTTTATTGGTAAACTTATTTAGCTTCAAACTAAATTTGCCACCAAATAGTCAACAAATCTTTAGTAACTTTATAAATGAACAGTAACTTGGTGAAAATACAGCCTTGAATAACAAAAAATCGTTTTTTCTTTTATTTTTTCTAAATGACACAAATTAATGCAGTTAATTTGTGAAACTTTATGACCAGAAAACGTTCAGAGCAGCTGAACTGTGCGTCCGATCGCAGCTCCATGTTTCTGAAAGCACAAAGTTTCTGTTTCCTCTCATCCTGCTTTGCATTTCTGCTGCACGCATTAAACACACACACACACACACACACTCAGTGTGTCGTAGTGAGAGCTGAGGGGATTTTTATATAAATGAAAAGCTTCTTTTTTCCACATGGACTCTGAAACACCAGAGCCTCTGATGCTCAGTACATGAAGCTGTTTGCTGTATTAACCAGTCAGTCAGAATTCGCCGCCAACAGGCAGCAAACTGAGCAGGAACTGCAGTGAATGTTGCGTCATGTGGACGGCCCTCCGCCGCATTTGCCTGGGAGATGAAATGTTGAGATATGACGGCTGGTCGTTTCCTGCAGGTGTCCAAACAGAGGCTCCACTCAATCTGTCAGAGGAAACATTTACAGCTGGACCGGGTCCAATCGGACCGGAACCAACACAGCGCCTCGCAGAGACCGTTCACCCCGTTTAGTCACATCTCGGCCTGCTGCGTTTGTCCACCACAGTAGTTTCACTGAAGAGTGAAACCAAATGGAAGCAGTTTGGATTTGTCTCTGAGTGCGAAGTACGGCAGAGGCAGCATCATGCTGCGGGGATGCAGCTGGTTTGATCCCATCTGGCTGAGATTTGGCTGTTTTCCAAAGATCTGCAGCAAATAGATGGTGGAAGACGATGAAAACACATGCACACCACACTATTCAGATTTTCATTGGTGGGGGGAGGGGGGTAGAATAGTGTGTGAACAGTTCCTGCGGTGAACAGTTCCTGGCGTGAACAGTTCCTGGGGCGAACAGTTCCTGGCGTGAACAGTTCCTGATATGAACAGTTCCTGGCGTGAACAGTTCCTGGTATGAACAGTTCCTGGCGTGAACAGTTCCTGGCGTGAACAGTTCCTGGCGTGAACAGTTCCTGGCGTGAACAGTTCCTGGCGTGAACAGTTCCTGGCGTGAACAGTTCCTGGCGTGAACAGTTCCTGGCGTGAACAGTTCCTGATATGAACAGTTCCTGGCGTGAACAGTTCCTGATATGAACAGTTCCTGGCGTGAACAGTTCCTAGTATGAACAGTTCCTGACGTGAACAGTTCCTGGTGTGAACAGTTCTTGATATGAACAGTTCCTGGCGTGAACAGTTCCTGGGGTGAACAGTTCCTGGCGTGAACAGTTCCTGGTGTGAACAGTTCCTGACGTGAACAGTTCCTGATATGAACAGTTCCTGGGGTGAACAGTTCCTGATATGAACAGTTCCTGGGGTGAACAGTTCCTGGCGTGAACAGTTCCTGGTGTGAACAGTTCCTGACGTGAACAGTTCCTGATATGAACAGTTCCTGGGGTGAACAGTTCCTGGTATGAACAGTTCCTGGCGTGAACAGTTCCTGGCGTGAACAGTTCCTGGCGTGAACAGTTCCTGGCGTGAACAGTTCCTGGCGTGAACAGTTCCTGGCGTGAACAGTTCCTGGCGTGAACAGTTCCTGGCGTGAACAGTTCCTGGCGTGAACAGTTCCTGGCGTGAACAGTTCCTGGCGTGAACAGTTCCTGGTGTGAACAGTTTCTGATATGAACAGTTCCTGGCGTGAACAGTTCCTGACGTGAACAGTTCCTGACGTGAACAGTTCCTGACGTGAACAGTTCCTGGGGTGAACAGTTCCTGGCGTGAACAGTTCCTGGGGTGAACAGTTCCTGGGGTGAACAGTTCCTGGCGTGAACAGTTCCTGGTGTGAACAGTTCCTGGCGTGAACAGTTCCTGGTGTGAACAGTTCCTGGTATGAACAGTTCCTGGGGTGAACAGTTCCTGGCGTGAACAGTTCCTGGTCAGAGCAGCTTGTAGGTGTGAACAGCTCCTGGTATGAACAGTTCCTGGTGTGAACAGTTCCTGGTATGAACAGTTCCTGGTGTGAACAGTTCCTGGTATGAACAGTTCCTGGCGTGAACAGTTCCTGGTCAGAGCAGCTTGTAGGTGTGAACAGTTCCTGCGGTGAACAGTTCCTGGGGTGAACAGTTCCTGGGGTGAACAGTTCCTGGCGTGAACAGTTCCTGGGGTGAACAGTTCCTGGCGTGAACAGTTCCTGGTCAGAGCAGCTTGTAGGTGTGGATCTGGCCTCGGCACAGTGGACAGGTGTGATGAACGTTCCTGAGTCGCTTCATCTGGAACGGAAGGAGGCAACAACCAGCCAAACAGCTGGAGGACGACAGATTCATGTTTAATATCTTTATTCACAGCAATATTTAGTATTAAGACTCATTATCGATATTTAATCTTATACACATTATTAATTACACATCATTATTCTCTTTAGTATTTAATATAAATAATATTTAATAAAATAATTATTCATAAAAATAGATTAATTCACATTAATATTTACCACCATTATTATTCACAGTATGTAATTATTAACAGCAGTAATTAATATGGAAATTATACATGTAATATAATAAAAGTGATATTATTCACTAATCATCATTGAATAATATTTAGCATATTTGTTAGTCATATTTAATATAATTAGATATTAACAGTAAAATAACTATTCATCATATTTAGCGCTGATTAGTGTTAATATTAGTGATTATTAACAGTAATAACTTCATATTTAAAGATCAAACTCACCCCATCATGGAGCACAGGAAGCACAGCAGCCACATGCTCTCGCTCACCGTGCTGCGAGTTTCCGTGACGACCAGCTCGCCACACGATGGACACTGGGTGAGTCCGGCCGCCATTCCCAGCCGCTCCGCTTCCCGCCAAAATAAAAGCATCAGACACAGAAACATTAGACGATAATTAGATTGTTTACAGTTATATTTAGTAAAGTTTACACTTTGGATGAGCAGCAAATAAACAAGATCAATAATTATTTCCATCTGTTGGCTCCAGGTGTTCCAGGTATTCCAGGTATTCCAGGTGTTCCAGGTGCTCCTCACCTGGCAGGACGTCGTCCGTCGCTCCGTCTGCGGCGGCTCCCTCGCTGCCCGGCGGCGGCGGCAGCATGTAGATTCCTCCGCGCGGCGTCTCCTTGTAGGACGGCCGCTGTGCCGGGCGATCTGAAGAGGTCAGAGGTCAGAGGTCAGCGGTGTGAGTTGTAGTGAGGCCAGCAGGGGGCGGTAGAGGAAACGTGCCTCCGTCGGCGCTGGCTGTGAAAGTGACTCCGTCTCGCTCCAGCTCCTCCTTCCTGGCCTGCAGCTCCTGCAGCTCCTTCTGCACGGCCTGCAGCTCGTCATCCTCATCTTCATCCTCACTGATCACTGGCAGCAGAAAGGTCACAGCAAGGTCACAGCAAGGTCAGCACTCACACAGGCATCGTCTGGCTTCAACAAGCACAATGTAAGCAGAGGCAGAGCCGGCCAGAGGGATAAGCAAACCCAGCTGCTGCATTAGGCCTCCAGGCCAGCAGGGGGCTCCAACCAGCCTGGGCTAAAGACTAACCACCAGGCAGTGGTGGGAAGTAACAAAGTACAAGGACGTCGTTACTGTACTTAAGTACAGTTTTCGTGTATCTGTACTTTACTTAAGTAGATTTAATAATGGGTACTTTCTACTTTTACTCCACTACATTTTACAGTAAGTATCTGTACTTTCTACTTCACTACATTTCTACAAACTCTCGCGTTACTCGTTACATCCAAGTCTCGTTGCTCTTTCTTTCCGTTAAAATGTGAAGTTCAGGGATTTAAGGTGGCGCCGTAAAATCCAAGCAATAACGTGACTTAGTGTCTGTTGTCACCCATCGGCTCCACCTTTACTCGCTGCGGAGCTCCAGACATGCGCAGTGGTTTCCTCTGAGCGGGAGGAGATGTCTGTCTAATGTCAGTAATATAATAGCTGCATAAATTGATATGGCGACATGTAAAATCAGCAGCGCTTCGCTTTCACAGACGGTGGGACTTCGTCCAACTTTTAGCGTCACTTTAAAAGGAAAGCTTAAAGAAAGGTAAGATCTGTGGACGTGATGCTAGCTAAGCTAGCTGTACAGAGACACATGTTGCATCTGCGATGAAAAACAGTTGTCACTCATGCCTGAATTATTGTGTGGAGGTGTTGACTGAGGTGTCGCAGATATGGGACAACGCTGGTACCAAAGTGCAATAAAGTGGTACAATATTCAGGAACGATCCGATTCTCATGGACGGATCTTTACTGATTAAATTTATTTCAGCTCTAAGTATTTAATATCTAGTTTTTTTATGGGAATGTGGATCTTTCAGATCAATTTGAGAAGCAGTTTTGATAGGTAAAAGTTATTTTCTATTGTGTCACGTAGCACAGGGTGCTGGTCTTGACTTGGTCTTGGGTTGGTGGTCTTGACTACAACTCTGCTACGTGGCTCCTTGGTTGCCTGTCCTCTCCCACCCACCTGCTTTCCATCCCCTTTCTGTTGGATTTCTTTCAAAATAAAAGCCACTAGTGGCAATAAAAGTGAAGTTCATGCTATGTAAGGACAGGAGACCAGATGTTTCCATCCCTGAAATTATGATGCATAGAATCACATGTCTAAGTCTAAACTATGTTACAGAGTAAACACAATAAAAACATTAAAATGTCACATTTCTGATGTATTAAAATTAAATACGATCAGTTCACTTAATGATATTAGTGATTAGATAATCCATTCAGCAAGTACTTTTAATACTGAAGTATTTTTAAAAGCCAGTACTTTTTTTGAGTACTTTCTCCACCACTGCCAGCAGGTCAGCGTCTGGTTCTGCTGGTTCTGGTTCTGTTTGGGTAACTCACGTTCCTCTGCAGTTCCGGTTCTGTTCTGCTCGTCCCTCTTGGTGCAGCGCTGCATCTTCAGCAGCAGGAGCCGCCGACTGTGCAGCTGCTGGATGCGGAACTCAACGGCAGCCAGGCCCGTTGGACCGGCCCGGTTCTCCTGGTCCGGTCCTGCCGGCCAGGAAGGCTCCGACTCCACGCTGTCGGTTCTACTCGGAACCGTCCTGAAGGTGTGGAGGAACACGCCTTTGTCCTCCATCCCCGCTCAGCAAACCGGACCTCCAGAACCTCCAGTGGTTCTGAATCAAACTGGGATCAGAGCAGGTGGAGAACCGGATTTTGGAACCATTCCGGGTCGGATCCGGAGACGAGAATGTTCTGGAAACAATCCTGATGCCGAGAGGAGAAAAGCTGAGCGGCCGGGTCCGATTCCAGCCAGAACCGCTCTGCTGCCGGCGCCGGTGCCAACAGGTCCATTTGAATCCAGTAAACTGTGGTAAACAAATGAGCTGCATGCAAATCCTGCAGCCGCAGCGCCGACGTCCAGCAGAACCAGAACCAGAACCTCACCCTGAGCCCTCAGCATCACGCTGCCACCACCGAGCAGGTTCTGGTTCTGGACCAGGTGAAGCAGAACCTTCCAGAGAGTCTGACTCAGTATTGGTTATTGATCAGGGTGTGAATACTTTCTGATTTTAAATCATAATAATTGAAAAAGTTAAACGATAAAATGTTTCAGTAAGATGATAATAATAATAATAATAATAATAATGATAAAAATAATAATAATGTTAATAATAATAATAATGTTAATAATAATTATAATAATGATAATAATAATGTTAATAATAATAATAATGTTAATAATAATAATAATAATGATAATAATAATATTAATAATAATAATAATGTTAATAATAATAATAATAATGATAATAATAATAATAATAATAATAATAATAATGTTAATAATAATTATAATAATGATAATAATAATGTTAATAATAATAATAATGTTAATAATAATAATAATAATGTTAATAATAATAATGATAATAATAATAATAATAATAATAATAATAATAATAATGATAATAATAATAATAATAATAATGTTAATAATAATAATAATAATAATAATAATAATAATAATAATAATAATAATAATAATAATAATGTTAATAATAATAATAATGATAATAATAATAATAATGTTAATAATAATAATAATGATAATAATGATAATAATAATAATAATGTTAATAATAATAATAATGATAATAATAATAATTATAATAATAATAATAATGATAATAATAATAATAATAATGTTAATAATAATAATAATAATAATAATGATAATAATAATGTTAATAATAATAATGTTAATATAATAATAATAATGTTAATAATAATAATGTTAATAATAATAATAATAATAATAATGATAATAATGTTAATAAAAATACTACTAATAATAATGTTAATAATAATAATGATAATAATAATGTTAATAAAAATACTAATAATAATAATGTTAATAATAATAATAATGATAATAATAATTATAGTAATAATTATAGTAATAATTATAATAATAATTCTCAGACATCAATAAACTTTAAATTCTACATTTAAACTGAAAAACATTTAAATATTAAAATGAATTAAACTCACATTTCTGTTTCATAAAATGTTTTATATTCTGTAATGTTCTGCTTTCATGAACTGTTAGTGGAAAATAATGAAAATAAACAGAAATAAAGGCTTGAAAACAGTTTATTACTTTGTGATAAACTGTTAGTGTTTGATTTATTTTTGTCCTAATGGGGACTCCGTATTTAATCACCATTTAGTCATTTCATCGTTTAGGTTTATTTTAGTTTATTCCCAGAACCAAAAATAAGAATTTTCTTCTTCAAACTTTGCTTTTTTTTAAGCCAAATAAAATAGATTTGTAAAAATAAAAATAATTTTGAAAAAGCTAAGAAAAAACATTATTTTTTCTTACATTTCCATTTAAGGAAATATAAACTTTACACAGAAAATCTCATCCTAAAAATTTACAAAAAGTGTCGGAGGGACAAGTTTGTACCGTTTCTGAATTGGGGTCAAAGGTCACGAAAAATAAATGAAGTTGATAAATAAAAGGCTGCTGCTGCGGCGGATGAACACTAGATGTCACCAGAGGGCGGAAATGAAGGACCGTGTCTTTGGTTCACAGAGGACGTCATTGATCCTGTAGTAGCACTTCATCCATCCATCCATCCATCCATCCATCCATCCATCCATCCATCCATCCATCCGAGAAACATGAGACAAAACTTATTTTCCTCTTGTAACAATGAGGAAAGAGAGAGAGGCACACAGGTCAGATAACGTGTGTGTGTGTGTGTGTGTGTGTGTGTGTGTGTGTGTGTGTGTGTGTGTGTGTGTGTGTGTGCGCCCCACCTGCTCAGGTCACCCAGGGAGATCACTCCCAGCTCCAGCTTCGTTTTGCAGCAGCTGTGAACAAAAGAGTTTCTGTAACTAAAACCGTCAGGAAGTTTCATCTTTTAATTTCACTTTATGATTCTTTGCTTTGATGAAAATGTGATTATTTACCGTTTGTTTTATTCAAGCAGGTTTAGGAACTACTGGGTTTGAATGAACACAAAGTCTGAAGGTCATTTGTTGAAATATAAATTCAGAACTAAATAAATGCTGAAACATTACAGGAACATTAAAAAGCTAAACTAAACATTTTATCCACAGTAAAGCAGTTAAAACATCAACCAGGCGACAGTGAACATTAACTCAGTTTGATGCAGGAGCAGCTAGCGTTAGCTTGTAGCTAACATTATAAACAAAATCAAGTTTAGTGTTAAATCAGTAAATCAATAAAAAGAAACGCAATTAGACGCTAACGAGGCTAAAGAGGCACACCCGGTAAAAAAACGCAACAATTAAAGAGCAACGAGGCCCGAAACACAAAAACTATCAGAGTAAAGCTGAAGCTCTGCGGTTTCCAACAAGACCAGAGTCACCAAGCTACGTGCAAAACTCACTGAACCAGCAGCTAAAGAAGAAAAACAGAAATGGCTCATTTCACGAAGCTAAAAGCATAAATCCAGTTCTACCTTTGCCGTTTCGTGGTCATAATCCATATTAGAGTAAATATTTCCACTTGGTCCGATAATCCATGTTTCCTGCGTCCATCTCGGTTCGGTCCAGAGCCTCTTCCGTCTCCTAGCTACCGTAAACAAAATCTAGAGGCGAACTCAATGTACGTTACATGCCTTTCCCTCACTCTGATTGGTGAATGACTTTAGGTTCCGTATTAATGTCAACGCCCTCGGATTCTATTGGCTCTGACGGTTCGAATGACATGTCAATCATCAAAATTGACCAATAGGTTCCCGAGAAACTGCCTCGCGTAGTTTGAAAGCCTGAATGGAGAACTGGATGATTTTACGCTCAGAGCGCATTGTTATTGTGATGTAATTATGAGATTTATCAGTTTTTCCTGTGATCATATCATTTTAGCAACTTAGTTTTCATTGCTTTTTGCATTTTCATTGTTATATAATTCTATTTGAAGTGTTATTGTGAGTTAATCTGTTTCATTTTCAGTCTATTTTTTTTCTCTTTTTATGAATAAATGCAATGTGGATTTTTCAAAAGAACCCCCAAAAACAATTATATGTAATTACTTATTTATGATAAATAATCATTTATTATATGAAAAGAATAAATGATTAAAACAGACCCTACAGAAATAAAAACTGACAAAGTTCAAATGGCACAAATTGTGCCAAAATGGCTCCTTTGGAAGGTCCGCCTAGATTTGTATTCTGATTCTCTAAAACTCATATGATTGACTTTTTTTCATGAAACTTGGCACAGTAAAAGGTCAGATTGTGAAATGTTTGGGATTTTCACTGCATGCTTTGAAAGGAACATTCATAGATTGAAGTGGTTTTTTTAGGCGGAAATTGATTTTTTTCTTAATTTCTGCTGTTTATCATATTAATTCACTTTCCTCTGTAACAGGCAGGGTTGGTTTTAGAGCTGTAACATGTTCTCTAGGCTCTTGCCTTTGTTTTGATACCAAAACAATTAAAATAAACTCTGTAGTTCTTGAGATACATTCAGTTCATTTTGGGCATGTTATTTTCAGCCATATTGCTCAAAAACAGGCCGTGTGTTGAAGAGTCAAACCAATCTGTTCCCCTCCTGGCCTGTGGGGGCGCTGCACCAACAACCACTGAAGGAAACGACACAAAAACCTCTGAAGACACTGAGAGCAACTTCCTTCTTCACCAGATGGAAACAAGATGGAGGATTTTAGCGGTTGGAGGATTTCTCTTTAGGCTAAAGACCAGGAGCCATTTCTGCTGCTAGCGCTAGGCTAACATGTTAGCTTTGGTTGGATTTACCCAGAATGCCCTGCGCTGTAGTCCACTTCCTGCTGTTGGAGCGGCCTCTGGTCCGCTGGACATTCACATTCAAACTGAACCAGAGTTCACTTCAACCGAACCCAAACCAGCAGCATATTTACACAGGTAACATTACCTACCAGGCTCCCCCTAGTGGTCTGGAGTGGTCCTGCAGTATCTTTTGCGTTTGTGTGTTTTTGGAGTTTGTATCATTTATGTGTTTGCAGAATGTTTCAGTGTTTGCTGAGACAAAGACGTCGTCAGTGAGGAAGATCAGCTGAAAGATGATTCGTCACTAATTTATGATCCAGCATCTGATCCAGTATGGACATGGGAACAGAACCAGTTCTCCCAGCAGGCACTTTATTATTCAATAAGGAAGTGAAATAAAGAATAAAAGTGACAGACAAAGACTTTACTGGTGATCCGGAGAACAGAAACACAAATACAACTTCCTCTGCTGCCAGTCTGAGCTGACTGTTGTTTCAAAGACGCTGTGTGTGTGTGTGTGTGTGTGTGTGTGTGTGTGTGTGTGTGTGTGTGTGTGTGTGTGTGTGTGTGTGTGTGTGTGTGAGAACCGGTGCTAATACAACAGGGATAAAGCAGCTTTGTGTTCGGCTCAGGATCTCGGCCCGGAGCGGCGGAGCGGCCATTGACTCAGGTTCACTGCGATCGTTCACACAGAACCAGAACCAGACTTTGGAACAGCAGAACCGACAGTTCAGCCCGTTTGGGTTTTTAGTCTGATGGATCAACAGAATCAGTCCAGAACGTCCGTCTGGATCAGAACCGACACCGCTGCGATGCTGGAGCTGATATTTATATCAATCAAAGCCGATTATTATTCATTATTTAAGTTCGGATTTCTTAATTTGCCAACATTTTAACATTTTGTGTTTTTGCTGCTGCTTCAGTCCAACATTGATCTGACATTTCTGATCAATAATCTATAATCTAGAAAAGCTTCATGTTCTGATCATCTGCTTCCCTTTAAAGAATGTAATGTTCAAAAACATTTGAACATTACATTCGTTATTAATGTGACTTTAGCTGTGATGCTAATTAGACTCATTAGGCACTTAAGGAATGGAACTGATTATTTAATATTAGTATGCTGATTATTTTATTTTATTTTGCTCAAACAAAACTTTAAAACGGAGTAAAAATATGTTTTTGAACAACAAAGTGTTTTAGCAATAATTTCTGCAAAACCCCATTAATCAGTCCAATGAGCTCCAAGACTCTTTTTTTCCTAAAAATTAAATCAGTTTTACAAATTAAATTTCAACATACACTTTTGATCAATCAGTTTTCATCCTGTAGTGTTTCCAGTTCAACTACATACTGAAAAATCAATTTACAATCCTGACCTTTTATAAATATTCTGTAACGTATCAATATTTATATTATTGTGTAATCGAAAGTAATCCTTTAATTTAAAGTTGCAAAATCTAAATATCAATATAATTTATATTTTCTACAGCCATAGCTTCACTAAACATATTGCTTCTTAGTACCATTATTACTTATTTCCATTCCTTAGTTGCCTGGTGTATCTAATAAGCTTCATACCCAAAATTAGTAACAAACTTTAGAATTTTGGTCAAATAAGAATAAAAATAAGCCTAAATATATATTTTTATGCACAAGCCTAGTTTAAGATGAATATTATGTACTGAGTTTATTACACACTTTTAGTTTCCATAACCAACATGCAGTTCCCACTCCGGCCACCAGATGGTGTAAAAGTTCTTCAAACAGCAAATTTAGTATGAGAGGCAGATGCACCAACCAACATTTATCGTTGTAATATTTTCCTCAGCCAGAGCCCATTAGCTTCCAACCCAAACGGTTCTGATCCGGTTCGACATGGCGGACATCCACCACCCTCTTCCTGTGTTGCAGCGCAGCGGCTCCGGCTCCAGAACGTTCTCCAGCTGGTACCAGTAAAGTTTTATTTGATTTTAAATGAGAGGAACGATGCACTATGGGTAATAAAAAGCTTTTACAGTAGCGATGCCTATCAGCTGCGTGGTTCTGACGGCCTCCTGTAACCGGGTCAGGCTGTTCTCTGGACCCGCCGTGTTTATGCTTCCTCTTATCTCCCCAGCTGCAGCCGCTGCCAACGTGGTGAAGCTCAAAGCAAAGCAGCTGCAGGCCAGACGGGCACAATGCGCCACTTCCTGGTGGGCGGAGCCTGGAGGTCAGATAAGGACAGGCGAACCCGGTGACCCCGCCCCTCACCGCTGGGTGGGGGCTTTAAGAGATTACATTCAGAAGCTGCTTTTGGTTTAAATCCAAGAATCTGAGGACAGCAGAGACATTATTAAAGTTATAATAACAGAACAAAAAAAATCATCCAATCATCAGCGTAAAAGCATTTAGAAACAGGAAGTGAAGGAAAAGTTGGTTTCCTGTAGAGGTTGACGTACAATATTTATTTAGGTTCACAAAAATGATAAGTTATTTATCAGGTAGTCCACAAATATTGTGGGAATGGCCTCATACAGTCACACAACGGGGGAAACATACATGAGAAACCATTAGGAACATTAGGCCCCGCCCACAAACTCTGACTGAACCAAGTAAGGAACCAAACTTTGGGAAAAATGGGTCACATCCCACATTTTAGTCTAAAGAAACAGGATGATGGTTATTCCTCATCAATGTGTCCATAATTTTTATCCTTAAAAAAAAACAAACCCTAAGCTATTTAAAATATTTCATTTTAAAGTCTCTGATCAAAGTCAAAATCAAAACTGGAGAACCTGCTTTCAAAATATTGCGATTTTTCGAGGGTTGTTCCCGAAGCGTCCCTCGGCAGTATGAGCGCACCAGCAGCTGGTCGCCTTCGGAAACCTCCATCCAGCAACGGGCGGGGGAGGGGCGTCGTCCTGTCCCTGAAAGTAGTCTGTAGTGCCCCCGACTCCCCCTGCTGGCCGTTTTCAGTCTTACACTCACATTTGTTTAATTTGGACTTTTTACAGCCAGATTCTGCTGCTCATTAACGGGAACAACCCCTCCGTAAGCCCCGCCCTCCCACCGTAAGCCCCGCCCCCTCCTGAAACACACCTCGCGTATGTTTCTACAAAAGATGTTACACGTTGTGAACACGTCATGCATTTCTGTTTAAAAAGATGGAGTAGTCTTGTTTTTAATCTCTAGTCATTTTAGCTGCGACTGATTCACGTTTACAAAAGATCAACCAAAAGCCCCGCCCACTTCCTGCGCCTCCCGCCTCTCAACAAATAAAACGTCATTAGAAACAATAAGATAGAAAGGATGATTTGTTGCCTTGAAGCCTCCTGCAGTCCAGGTGAAACGGCGAGAGGAGAAATCAGCTGGTTGAAGAACAATCCCTGATTGGCTGAGAGCAGTCAGGTGACCACCAGGCCAGGTGAGAAGACGTCCCCCTCTCTGACGGATATGGAGGCGTTTTGTTTCCTGCTAAACCCTAAATTATGCGTTTACATTAATATATATATATATACTGGAACTTTATGAATACACGTCTGATTACAGGCCGACCGCTCGCTCGCTGTCATGCGTCCCACATGCGTCCCACGCGCCACCAGTTGGTGATCAAATCTGAATCTTAAAGAATAAAAAAATCACTGCCTCGCTTTTCCTCATGCAGCACAGACGGTCGCAGGAACATAGAACAGCAGTGGATAAAAAAACACCGGCTGAAAAACAAAAAGACTTGCTGCCTTGAAAGTCCTTGAAAGTCATTGAACATGGTGGAGAATCCTTGGGCGTGACATTTTTTAAATTTCTGTTTTTTCTTGAATATCTTTACTGTAATGAAACTAGAATCCTCGGCCGTGTGCGTTTCTCTTTAATCCTCCGTAAATCAGTTCTTCTTGGTTTTTTCCGATCTAATCCCGTTTCTACCAATTATTGCCACCCACCCGCCCTGCTCCCCCCTCTCACCGTCGCCATGACAACAGCGAGGCGGAGGGGGGCGGGGGCCGTTTCCAGTCCTTCATCTCTCCGCCTCCATGGCGACGCTGGCCTTCTGCTCCGCGGCCGCGTGCGGGGCGACGCCCACGGGCCAGGGGGGCGGGCAGGGCTGCGTGGGGGGCGGAGTCCAGAGTCCCTGCTGCGGCTGCGGCGCGTTGGGCGCGCCGGGCGCCGCGCCCCAGCCGCCCGCCTGTGGGGGCGGAGGCGAGGTCGCCATGGAGACGGCCATGGGGCTGCCGGCGCTGCTGGCGAAGCTCTCGGAGGCTTTCAGCCGGGAGAACATGGTCAGCGCGTCGGGGAAGTTGGGGGGCGTCGCCGGCGTGTTGGCGGGGGTGCACATCTGAGGAAGAGGAGAGGAGAGGAAGAGCGGGGTTACTGAGGTGGCACAGCGCCACCTGCAGGAAATATTCACATCACAGTTGAATCCCTGGAACTGATCTATAATAAACTGCAGAGATTATATTTTTTATTTTTACTGAACTTTTCATCCACAGGAAAATAAATGTAAATAAAAACAGGAAGAGAAGCTGCAGGATTTATTTTCACAATAAAACAGAAATTTTTATTTTCTGATTGTTTGGATGAAAAACCTTTGATTAAAGTTTGAGATATTTGTGTTTCTGTGCAACAGTAAATGTGGTGAATTACAGACGATAACTTTAACTGAAGCAGCAGAGAAGAAGAAAGAAATTCTGCCACCTGCAGGTGGGAGTTAGAATCACAAACATGACGAGTTCACAGAAAATCTGGTTCAAACAAAAATTTTAAAAATTAGGAGTTTTCTCTGGATTCATTTATAGATTTATTTTTAAATTACTTCACACTTGCATATTTATATATATATTTTATAAATATATATGTTACATATATTTAAATATCGGTAAAGATGTTATATTGCTTATGGTTAAATTTTCATGAATAAGCCGTAGTTTGTTAAATAATTACGTCATCAATAAAGGATCAATAAGTAAACTGTATTGGGTCATGATTATTACTTTTTGTATTTCATTTGTAATAAATATTATTAAATGAAGAGAATCTGAGCTTTATGATCAAACCTGATTTCATCTGATTTCCTCTGTTTATTATTTGATTTTATTAAACTATAACAAAAACATTTCAGTCAATTCAAAACGTAGAACGATGACGGCAGAAACCAGAACCGCCTCCAGCGTTCATGGACGGGTTCTCCTCATAAGGAGCGGTTCTGGTTCTGGTTCTGGTTCTGGTGGGAAGCTAAGGGGAATCCTGTTCCCTATGCTGGTTGCAGGGGGGGCCGGTGATGATGTAACACCGTCTGAATGCACTTCCTGTTACAGAAAAGCTTCAAGCTGATAAATCAGGTCAGCATGTGAACAAAGTGAAGCTCTGAAAAAACACGGCGACCTTTGACCTCACAGCCACCAGACGGGTCGGATTAACCAGATTCAGCTTTAAATGCAGAAAAAAGTTTGTTTTATTTCTGTATTAATAATATAATAATAATATTATAATACTTAATAATAATATAAAATGTATTAATAATCTGACTGATGACATCATCAGACTTCCTACAAGCTGCTCTGTTTTCTACACTCCAATAATAATAAAAATAATAAAAATAATAAAAATAATAATAATAGACAACGGATCCTAACAAGAAATAAAGTCATTTATGAGGCAAATATAAAAAATAAAAACTTTACCAACATATTTGATTTTGCTGCTTTATTTTCCCTTTTTTCATATTATTTAGTAAGTTGTTTTTTTTAGTCGCATTTTATTTCATTATTTTTCTCCCATGTTCTGTATTTTTTTATTTTTTTGGTTCCTTTTTAATCATACATTGATTTAACTCCTAAATTTTTCTGTATATTTTAGATTCTTAAATCTTTTTGCTCCTGGTCTCTGTGAATTTGATTGGCTGGTACTCAGTCAGCTTCGCTCCGATTGGTCAGAAGATGGGAACCGTTTTCCATCTGCGGCGCTTCGTGTTCATGTTCTGATCCGGATGTTTGCTGACAGGCAGAACCGGACCCGACCGGCGCCATCTGATCCACTGCCGGCCCGTCGCCATGGAAACGGACGGTTCTGAAACCTGAGTCCTCTGAGCGTTCAGACAGGAAGTGCTGGCTCATGTCTCTGGAGTCACTTCCTGTCTGACCTCTACCTGACCTCTAGCCGCAAGAGGCGCAGCAGTGGCAACGCACAGCCTTAGAACGGCCAGCGGGGGGCGCTCACCTGCATCACACCTCATGTTTTAAAGCTTAGTCTGGACTAAACAGGAAGCAGATCTGGACTAAACAGGAAGCAGATCTGGACTAAACAGGAAGCAGATCTGGACTAAACAGGAAGCAGATCTGGACTAAACAGGAAGCAGATCTGGACTAAACAGGAAGCAGATCTGGACTAAACAGGAAGCAGATCTGGACTAAAACAGGAAGCAGATCTGGACTAAACAGGAAGCAGATCTGGACTAAACAGGAAGCAGATCTGGACTAAACAGGAAGCAGATCTGGACTAAACAGGAAGCAGATCTGGACTAAAACAGGAAGCAGATCTGGACTAAACAGGAAGCAGATCTGGACTAAACAGGAAGCAGATCTGGACTAAACAGGAAGCAGATCTGGACTAAAACAGGAAGCAGATCTGGACTAAACAGGAAGCAGATCAGGACTAAAACAGGAACTAAAACAGGAAGCAGATCTGGACTAAACAGGAAGCAGATCTGGACTAAACAGGAAGCAGATCAGGACTAAACAGGAAGCAGAGCGTAGAGGCTGACTGGCGACGCGGGGAGACCAACCGCCGTAGGTTTGAGTGTGGCGACCAGCGATCTAAGCCGTTTATCAGCATGTTTGGTCTAAATTGACTAAAATAAGCTTCATGTTCAGAGCAGAAGCTGAGCTGCAGCGCAGCTTCCAGCAGCTAGACTATAGAAGAGCCAGTAGTCGGACC
>NC_088848.1:610725-635725 GCF_904066995.2 Poecilia reticulata | reverse complement strand
CAAACGCAGAGGCTGCGGCACAAACGCAGAGGCTGCAGCCCAATGCGACCAGATCAGCCGTTTTCACGGCGATCCGATCGCCCCGATCCAGATCTATAAATCTGATCGCTTTCAAAGCGTCTGCAGTCTGAAAGTCCCATTTTACCCAGAATGCATCATAATTCAGCAGCAGCAGAATCTGGACACAGTCTGAAAACGATGATAATGAAGTGATGAAAGCAGGCCGAGTCAGCAGCTACTATAGTTCATAACCAATATAAGTAATGAGGATCATGAGATCATGACTGCTGCACTGCAAAAACACAAAACGTTACTAGGTAGATTTTACTCGCATGTGATCCGCTAGCAGCAGAGATGGATTCATTTCTGCTTCAGGAGATTTTCACCGAGTTCCTCCACTAATTTAAATAAATAGCTGAATGTTGAGTGTTTACAGTGCAGCAGCTGCAGCACGGTGCTGCAGCAACGACTCAGACGCTGCAGACAGAACAAAGAACGTTTCACATGTCCGTCTGCTGGGAGTCTGAGCTTCACCATCTTCCTGGTTTGGATGTTTCAGCTGCAACGTTTCCTGCATCTTCCTCAGTGATGGAGACGAATTTAACACTAAACTGATGAACTGATTCCAACGACACGGCTCGTTTTTCTCCATTTGTCATGTTGAAGAGAGAAAGTCAGGAGAAAACAACATGCAGGACAGAGTCAGTGGCTCTTTAAAACGTGAGAACACACACACACACGCACACACACACACACACACACTCACACAGCCTTAAATAGCAGAAAACACACAGATCCTCTGAGTCACGTTCCTCAGACGCTCTGCAGATAAAAACTCCGACTCATCTTAAAGGAACTATTATTATTATTAATATTAATAATTGAACTGTCCCCTACAGTGACCAGGCCAACAAACCCAGAAATGTTTAGAGGATTTCACACGACATGCGTTTAGTTTTTAAAAGGTGAAGTTCATGTATTTTACAGGAAACATTCCAACCAAAGCCAACATGAGCAGATAAAATCCAAACGTCTGACAAACATTTCATCTGTCACAGAATTCAAATAATTTCATAATCAATCATTTCAGCTCTAAACTAACGTAGTGATCCGTCAATCATTAGCTGAGCGTGACGACTCTAAAAAAGCCATTTTCTGAAACAATCCTGCATGTTTTATTCCTCCCTGGTTGTAACGACCTGCTCAGCAGGTCCATGTTCTCCTCTGGCCTCCAACGAGCCTCATGTGATGCAGGCGTGTTAAAACATGCAGGAGGCCTTTGGACGAACAATGATAGAAACATTTTACATTTACGATAAAAAACATTCTTAGTCTGTAAATCTGATCAGTTTCATCTGGTTCAAATTCTGTAAAAAAAAATCAAATAAAAAAATCTCATATTGATCAAATATTGCATCCAGGTATTGATGAGCTAATCAATAAATAATCTCTACTCTGAATCGATGTTCAGCGTTTCTCATGTTGATGTTTGAAGGATTTTTATCTGCAGATGAAAAGTTATTGATTCTCATCCTAGAACATTTTTTATGTTTATGCAAAAAAATGAACTGGATTATTTTTTTATTTGCATTTTGTGCTTTTCTAATATTGGATATAATAAGTTTAAGTGTTTAAATAAATGTGCAGAATGTTGTAATTTTTATCTGATTAATTATGGGAATAAACTGATAAGAGCCGTTAGCTAACTCAGCTAACGGTTAGCTAACTCAGCCAACGGTTAGCTAACTCAGCCAACGGTTAGCTAACTCAGCCAACGGTTAGCTAACTCAGCCAACGGTTAGCTAACTCAGCTAACCGTTAGCTAACTTAGCTAACGGTTAGCTAACTCAGCCAACGGTTAGCTAACTCAGCCAACGGTTAGCTAACTCAGCTAACGGTTAGCTAACTCAGCTAACCGTTAGCTAACTTAGCTAACGGTTAGCTAACTCAGCTAACCGTTAGCTAACTCAGCCAACGGTTAGCTAACTCAGCCAACGGTTAGCTAACTCAGCTAACCGTTAGCTAACTTAGCTAACGGTTAGCTAACTCAGCCAACGGTTAGCTAACTCAGCTAACCGTTAGCTGCAGCTGGTTTCTGCAGGTCCAAAAGCACCGACCAAAGTCCAGAAGGAGTTCTGCTCCGTTCTGCTGAGCTCACAGATTCTGGTTCCTCCATCTGACCACAACCAGACCCAACGACTGCTGGACTCATCGGTTTGTATTTAACTCAGACAAACAATCAGAGCTGCAGCAGGAGGAGCTGAAATTCACCTCAATCTGTAAATTCAGTGAAACGATTCTGGTTTATAAGCATGTCTGCAGTGAGGCAGAGACTGCATTGGCTGCTGCTGCTGCTTGGGATGCGACGCTGACGGCCAATCAGATCGGCTCTTACTGGAAGGTGTGACTGAACCCGATTAACTGGACCCACCAGAAAAAACCCAAACATGCTCCAGTCAGAGCTGCAGCACATCACCGTTTGACTGCAGCAGCAAAGCGACTCGGGCGTTTCAGAAGTATCGTTTCCTTCAGGAACAAATTATAACAACAACAATAATAATAATAAAGGAGGAAGCTGCGTGTGATTGGCTGAGGCAGCCAGAACACAGTGAAACCGGGTCAACATGTTGGTTCTGATCAAAACTAACAATAAAAAGTTGAGCAGCATCATGATGAGGGAGTTCAGAGGAAAACATGGATATAATATTCATCTGGGTTCATATGAGGAGAGTTTTCAGTTTAACACTCAGAACCGTCAAAGTTTAAATAGATTCTCTTTATTTATTCAATTAAAATCTATTCATGTAGGTTTGTTCCTGTTGAAATAACCTGATTATTAAATAGTTCTTAGGCGTTTAGAGCTGGATTAGTTCAAATAAACTCAAAAAGGTGAAAAATGAAGTTTCAGATAAAAACCAAACTGTTTGAAACTAATACCACCAGGAGCCCAAAGAGCCACCAGGAGCCTAAAGGGCCACCAGGAGCCTAAAGGGCCACCAGGAGCCCAAAGAGCCACCAGGAGCCTAAAGGGCCACCAGGAGCCCAAAGAGCCACCAGGAGCCTAAAGGGCCACCAGGAGCCCAAAGGGCCACAAGGAGCCCAAAGAGCCACCAGGAGCCCAAAGGGCCACCAGGAGCCTAAAGGGCCACCAGGAGCCCAAAGAGCCACCAGGAGCCCAAAGGGCCACCAGGAGCCTAAAGGGCCACCAGGAGCCCAAAGAGCCACCAGGAGCCCAAAGAGCCACCAGGAGCCTAAAGGGCCACCAGGAGCCCAAAGAGCCACCAGGAGCCTAAAGGGCCACCAGGAGCCCAAAGGGCCACAAGGAGCCCAAAGAGCCACCAGGAGCCTAAAGGGCCACCAGGAGCCTAAAGGGCCACCAGGAGCCCAAAGAGCCACCAGGAGCCCAAAGGGCCACCAGGAGCCTAAAGGGCCACCAGGAGCCCAAAGAGCCACCAGGAGCCTAAAGGGCCACCAGGAGCCCAAAGAGCCACCAGGAGCCCAAAGGGCCACCAGGAGCCCAAAGGGCCACCAGGAGCCCAAAGGGCCACCAGGAGCCCAAAGGGCCACCAGGAGCCCAAAGGGCCACCAGGAGCCTAAAGGGCCACCAGGAGCCTAAAGGGCCACCAGGAGCCCAAAGAGCCACCAGGAGCCCAAAGGGCCACCAGGAGCCTAAAGGGCCACCAGGAGCCCAAAGAGCCACCAGGAGCCCAAAGGGCCACCAGGAGCCTAAAGGGCCACCAGGAGCCCAAAGGGCCACCAGGAGCCTAAAGGGCCACCAGGAGCCCAAAGGGCCACCAGGAGCCTAAAGGGCCACCAGGAGCCCAAAGGGCCACAAGGAGCCCAAAGAGCCACCAGGAGCCCAAAGGGCCACAAGGAGCCCAAAGAGCCACCAGGAGCCCAAAGGGCCACCAGCGCTGCACACACTCCTGTCCTGAGGCTCAGAGTAGAGACCTGCTGGGTACACACACACACACACACACACACACACACACACACACACACACACACACAGTGACTGATTGGAAACGGATCCAATAATCACTGTTCTTACTGATAAGAATTTATTATTGTTATGTTATTGTTATAATAACCATAATCTCTCTACCAGGTGGAGAACAGCTGAATGTCTCTGAGGTCACAGAGTGAAAAACTTTATTCTGTATAAGTAAAATGTTTCAAACAAAAGGAGATTTTCAGTAGATAACAGAAACTAAACTCTGATAATTACTTTAATACGTCAATTATTCTAACGATTAATCAAATAAAATCGTCTCATCATCCATATTTTTCATGTAACATCTGAATTTATTTTACAATAATAGTAATAAACTAAATTCATTTCCTTTCTGAAATGATGAATCTGCAGCTGAAAATCCTCCTACATGGACTCAGATCTGATCTGGGATTATTGATCACCTGATCAACGACCGGAGCAGAAATGAGACGGAGATTCGTTTCTGCACAACGTGAACCAGGTGAGGATAAAACTGGACCGGAGGAGTTCTGGTTCTGACAGACAGACTTACAGATAGAGAGTCTGTGACGTTTATATACTGAACAGTTTTAGTTACATTTCTGCTCCACGTGTTGTTCTGTCAGAAAACAGCATTTTCTAGAGTCTGAATGATCCAGTTAGTGATTAATCTATTACTAAATTCAATAACTGATTCATCTGATGAATCGTTCCAGCAGAAACTCTGGATGTGAAATCCTGGCAGCTGCCTGGTGTCAGAGTGAAGCTCCGGTTGGAAACGCTAACCGAGTTCATCCCCATACCAGAAGCTGCAGAAGCTTAAAACGGAAATCCATAATCACTCAGCGTTTGTTTTAACGTGGGAACATCCAGTTTTACTGCAGTAAAGAGCTGGCGCTGCTCTTCTTCCATCTTCAGGTTCAACTGTTATTAAACCAACAGATTTGTGGATGAGTCAGAACCAGTGATTCTGTTTCTCTCAGACTTCCAGCCCGGTGAAGTTGTGCTGGATGTACACCGTGTCCCTCCTCCTGCCTGCTGCCGCTGCCGGAGCTGCACGCCTGGCTGTGTTTATTTCTGGAGGCTCACAACATGGCCGACATGTGCTTTGTTATTGTTACTACAGCATCGCCTCCCTCTGCGGCTCCCGTCAAACTACAGGCTGGCCGGCGGACCTCGGTTCGGCCGGAAACAGATTCACAACGGGCGGGTTTCTGTCATAACTCACCATTTGATGATGATGTCCATATGGAATATTTGTTTCTTGGAAAAAGGCACTGAGGGCAGTCTGAAAAGGAAACACACAAAACAGCAGTTAAAGGGTGGAAATACGGATTAAAGCCACATATTTAGGTGTTTATTCATCTCACAGAGTGTAAATAAGTCAATGAACCCGATTAGTGTAAATATTTGTAAAGTATGCATTATGTTGCGTCAGAAGCTCGTTTGTAGGCCAGTCGGTACAACACGGCGGTCATCTTCATTGCGTAACGGCTCTCTGGCCTCGCCTGTCGGATTATAGTATTTAATCTCGAGTAAAGTCTAATTGGATGCGCCTTAACCTTGTGCGGTACGTTGTTGTACTTCACACCGTTTCATTAAGCCCGAACTAAACAGCCACGGCGGTTCCGAAAAGTTCTGGATGTGGTTGAAGGAGCAGTCGGTCTGAAGTAGAAACGGGTTTTTGTTGTTGTTGTTGTTTGTATAAAGTGTCTGTAGAAGCGGGCAGGATAAACATTAGCGGAGCGGCTAATGCTAACCCAGCCGAACCGAACCGAACCGAGCCGAGCCGAGCCGCTTCCCCCCGGCTGCTCTCACCTCAAACTGCCAGTGTGCCGCTTGCAGGAGCTGCTTCGCCTGGTCCGCCGCACAACCCGCCGTCAGGACGAACTGGTTAATCATGACTTGATGTTTGAGTTCATCCATTTTCCACCGAAGCTCGTCCGTTTCCTCCTGAAAGTGGCGGCAGCTCTGACTTTCCAGCACTCGGCGTTTATTTCTCCTCCTTCTGCTCTTTTGTTGGATCCCGTCGCGCTCTGCCTCACTCTTCCACCATTACAGCCGGTTGAGCAAACACAAATATTTACTGTAGGAGCGGTGAGGAAGGACCGGGGCCTGATTGACACGATGACGCAGCCAATCCGCGCAGAGCATGCGCAGATGGGAGTTGTAGGCCTTCAACCACCGGCCTGCGTGTAGTTGTCTGGTGGCGGCTAAAGGAGGGAGAATCTTCATCTTTAAACATGAATTAAACCAACATGAGTTATAAAATTAAAGTATTTTTAAAATATGACGCTTTTGTCGGTCAAAAATCACCCAGAAATCGACGCGTTCCGGCGATAGGCGTTTGTTTTGGACTACAAATCCCATGAGCATGCGCGTTGTTTGTAAAAGCTCCAGAAGGTTGACTTTTGTGAATGACGGCCTCGCTCGTCCAATTCCCACGCGCTGTTGTCAGCCGCTTGCCAAATATGGTAAACAAGTCCAGCAGCACCAATTACACGGGCCGGAGCTGCTGGACCCGTTTAGGCCGCGGCGCGGCGCTGCGCGGCGCTGCGCGGCGTCGTGTCCGCCGCTCGCCGCTCCCGCACGGCGGCGTGGCTCAGTGCGGGGATCGCCGAGATGCTGTAGCTCCTCTGATACACGTATTGCGGGGCTGCTGCGGTGCTGCACCCGCACACATCCGCTTCTATCCTTTGTTAAGTTTTCAGACATGTTCTTTCTGTCTGAAGTGGTTTGACAGAGAAATGATTAATTTAGTGAAACATCTTTGTGACTTTGTCAAAACTCACTTTAAAAATGCTGCTTACCAACAACAACACAGTATTTTAGCACATAATCATGTGAGGATTGACTTGTTCCTCTTAAAAAGCTTTGATTCCTTTAGCAGACGGTCAGATTATTACATAATCCTTATAATATTATGACTTTACAAACACTGATGACAGTTTGAAGACAGCAGACACTTCCGCTTCTGCTGCGGTTTTTTCTTTAACTCTAAAGGAAAAAATTGCAAAACATGAGCCGCGCAGCATTGTGGGAAAATGTAATTGTAAACATTGTGGTTGGTAGTAGCTACGACAGGAGAAACAGGGGAAGTGGAGACACCTGCTGGTGGTGAAAGGCATCGTGAACTCTGACGTCAGGGCAGCAGGAAGAGAACTCGCATAATAGATTGAAATTATTTTTTAAATTCCTGATTGAAGTCATAATGCTGACAAATATTGTTAAAATTCTTAGAAAAAGAGTCAAAATGCTGAGAAATATTTTTACAATTCTTATTTTTTTTATTGGCCCTAATTCTCTTCTGTACACACCTGACCGTTTTGGGTACGAAACGGAGATTTGTGCCGTGACGTTTCTCAGCATATTGTACTGATAATTTAAGCAACTTTCCATAAGCGTTTGCTGCAACAAAATGCTGTTAATGTTCTCCAATAAGTAATACCCAGAGTTCAGTAAGGGTTAATGTTTCATCTTCTTCAGTTGACTGGACCAGCTGTGGATCAGAACCACATTCAACGGAAAAACTGTTTGTTTTACACATTTTGCATCCATCAGATGTTTGACAGAGGAGGAGTTTGGGCCCAGGGGGTGAATTTCAACTTAAAGGAGCGTCTGAACGTTTTTATTTGGGCTTTTAATGATGAAATCTGCATCTCTGATGAATGAACTGTATTTCTGGTTCAGCTGCAGTGCAGAAGTGAACCACAGGGTGGCGGTGTTCTCATGTTTATGAAGCGGCTGCAACCAACTGTGAGTAAAACATCACGAATTTTATTAATTTAATTATTTATTCAAATCCTCTGTAAATCATCATCGTAGTTGTAGAAAATGATTTAATTCTGACTGAAAGAGAAAAGAAGTGACGCTTTTGAACGTCACGTGTGACGTCAGATAGATGACGGCTCGGCTTCGCTTTGTTTTATCACCTGTTTCTATTTCCTTGTGCTGATATGTGAACAATAATCATTTATGTTAAATTAGTTGATTTAACTAACCACAACTGATTTTAATTCACAAACACCTCAAAGTCTAAATATTCAACATTTATCTTAACATAATACATCAGTTTGTAGAAAAACAAGGTCATCTATATTTTTATATAACTATATATACTTTAAAGGGGGCATTAAAATAAGCTCAACATGATAAAATATCAGTCAATGCAGTTCAATTTTAAAGAAAACACTTTATATGATGAAAACGTTCAGTAAAAATGTTTTATTTTGTTTCATTCATATTTTTAATGTTCTGATCTGCATTACAGCACAACATCAGACTTCTTTATTATTTATTTATTAGGTAATTATGTTTTGTTTGTAACTGTCATGTCAGAAATGTTTTGCAATAATACTGCATTTTTATTAAAACAGATCAAATTTCTGCGTTTTGTGGCTCAATCACGTCCAATGAGGTGATTGTGACTCACAAGCTGAAAAGTTTATTTCAGTTTATCTGATTACAGAAACACTGAAGGTGAAGAAAAGGTGCGAACTGAGCGGCGCGGATTTCAGCGCCAGTCCGGCAGCCAGGAGCGCCAGAGGTCAAAGTTCAGTTGGTCTCAGGCCAGAAGCTCCTTCTTCTTGCTGCTCCTCTGGTTCAGTTAATGATCTGAGCGGCCAGTCAGGCTGCGGAGCGACGCAGAAACCAAGTCAGATTATTATCAAGAGTCTGGAGGAGTGAAGCCGGTTCGGTTCGACTGGTACGGGCCAGTTTACGGTACTGCACGGATCCTGCTGCTGCCAAGAGAGAAAGAGAGAGAGAGAGAGAGAGAGAGAGAGAGAGAGAGAGAGAGAGAGAGAGAGAGAGAGAAGTGTAGGAGGAGAGCGCAGCAGCAACAGGTGCCTCCTCTCTCTCCTCTCCTCTCCTCTCCTCTCTCGCCTCGCAGCATCTTCTCCATTCTGGCACCGGGAGGTTTTCCAGGTTCGGGTCTTTCTGGCAGGGATCCGGTCTGTTTGCTGAACTGCTTCATGTGATTCTTTTTATTCGTGAACTTTTCTGGGTTTTTTCTTGTTTATTTCTCACATTTTGAAGCGGCGAACCGAACTTTAAATGCGCTGAAATCCCGCCGCCGCCCCAAACCGCGCAGACAGCAGGATGCCCGTCCTATCGAGCCCCGACGCCGCCAACAGGTTCAGGGAGAGCTGGCTGGACCAGGCTGCCGGTTCCGGTTCTGCCCCCCTGGATGACAGCCTCACCAGCCTCCACTGGCTACAGAACTTCTCCATCCTGAGCGCCGACCCGGAGCGGCTGGCCGGTACCGGCCCGGAGTGCCCGTCCTCCCAGCACCACCTGCTCCTCAGGCGGCTCGGCTTCCCCAGAACCGGGACCGACTCTCCGTCCAGCCCGCCGGCCGGGGACACGGCGGCGGCCGCCGGGATGCCGCGGTACCCGGGCAGCCCCGCAACCTCCGGCAGCCAGACTACCGCCGCGCCTCCGCCGCGGTTCTCCCCGCTCCCCGCTCCGGGCTTCCCGGTCCAGGCGGGCCCGCAGGTGGAGGTGGACTACCGGAGCAACCCGAAGGTCAAGCCGCCCTACTCCTACGCCTCTCTCATCTGCATGGCCATGCAGGCCAGCAAGCAGCCCAAAGTCACGCTGTCCACCATCTACAGCTGGATCACAGACAACTTCTGCTACTACCGACACGCAGAGCCCAGCTGGCAGGTAACCGAGCCCGGCCCGGTCCGGTCCGTCCATAATTCATGAGTCTGACAATGCTGAGCGGCGCGGCATGTCGCCATCACGCAGACAGAGCAGCTCAACGCAGAACAAATCAGGTTTATGGAAAATCTACATGATTTTCAAAGTTGTTGAAATAAAAACCATCAGAGGATCCGGAGGTCAGGAGGAGGGATCTGCCGTTCATAACGAACAAATAAGAGTTCAAACAGTTTCTCATAGTGAAACATGGTGGTGGCAGCGTCATGCTGTGGGAAGATGGGCGGAGATAAATCAGGAGGAGAACCAGAGATATTATGGGATGGATTAGATCAGATCAATGTGTCAGAGCAAATGTTGATAAATTATCACGATAAACGATAATATTGTCATTTTGAGACATTTTCAACTAATATAACGATAAAAGCAGAAAACAAGGACACAAAAATCGATTAACTTTCATTTTCAAAGAGCATTTAACTGGAAAACGTTTTACAAATAAAAGTAAATGAAACGATAAATAAAATGGATTATGTCTCAAAATCAGATTTCAAAGCAGTAATTTTAGGCCCAGACATGAAGATAAGAATAAATAAAGTATAAACTAACTACTTTACTTGGGTGTCAAATGTTAAAAGGATTTTTCAAAATGGCGGCTTTTCAAGAATGTAAAAGAGCGGTGGTGCAGGGGCAAAGCACAACCCACGTACTGAGGCCTCATGCCGGTGGTCGCAGGTTCGATTCCCGGCCTGGTGACACCCGCTGCATGTCCTCTCCCTCTCTGTGTGTGCCTGTGTGTGTGTGTGCATGTGTAACTCTGTGTGTGTGTGTGTGCCTCTGTGTGTGTGTGTGTGTGCCTCTGTGTGTGTGTAACTCTGTGTGTGTGTGTGTGTGTGTGTAACTCTGTGTGTGTGTGTGTGTGTGTGTGTGTTGTGTGTGTGCTAATGAGCTGGCAGCTGAGCAGCTGATCAGGTCTGAAATGCTCTCAGCTGCCTGTTACTAGAAAGCCTCATTAGCAACATTAGCTTCTCTATAAACAACAACACTCAGCCCTGCCGCCCACGCTGCTGCCTGCTGACAAATGGACACTTTTAGTTGCTGCCTTTCCTTGTGTTAAATGTGCTTTTTTGTTCTTCACGGTGCAGAACTCGATCCGTCACAACTTGTCCCTCAACAAGTGTTTCAAGAAAGTCCCGAGGCAGAAGGACGAGCCTGGGAAGGGGGGCTTCTGGCAGATAGACCCTCAGTATGCCGACATGTTCGTCAACGGCATCTTTAAGCGCAGGAGGATGTCTGCCAACCACTATGGCGGCAGCGCTGCAGCAAGGCAGAGCAAGCTGGTGGAGGGCTTCCCCAGCAGCTGTCCTCACCAGGCGGGCGCCAAGCGGAAGCAGCCGTCCTCCACCGACTGCAGCAAGCTGATGCGCTCCACAGAGTCCCCGCTTCTCGCCATGGAGGCCAACAAAGCGGACATCCTGAAGGGGGACTTTGACCTGGGGTCCGTGTTCGATGACGTCCTCGGCGGCGGCTGCAGCACCTTCGAGGATCTGGACCTGAACTCGGCTCTGAGCTCGCTGGGCTGCGAGGTGGACTCATCCATGAACGGCCGGCACCACGCGGCAGGCCTGGGCCGGTGGTGCGGCAGCACGGATGTGACCCACTACCCATCCTGCAGCTACCTGGACCTGAGCGCCGCCGCCATGGACAGCACCGCTGGCGTGTTGCAGCCACTGCAGAGGCCACAGCTGGAGCAGGACCAGCTGCTGCAGGGACAACACCAGCTGCAACAACTGGACGAGTCCGCCACGCTGTTCGGCGAGCAGCCGGCGGACGCCGCGCTGCAGCCGTGGGAGGAGGTTAAAGAGGAGCCGCAGGTCATTCCCCTGACCCTGGATCCGGGCTTCGGCCTTTACGAGGGTTTCTTCACTGAGATGCAGCAGTGGGAGCGAGTGGAGAGTTACCTGTGAACTCAGATCTCCATCCCACCGCTGGGCGGCTCAATGAAACGTAAACCAGCTACTCATCTCATCTCCTCTAATCCGATCCAGCAACCACTGAATTATTCATCCACCCTGATGAGCCATTATGAACACCGCGCTGACTGAGCAGGTCTTCGTGTCTCTGGAACCGGTTTCTTTGGGTCAGGTGTCAGATCCCATCAGGTCAGAATTTGGGGAGTAAACTCATCATGATGACATTCATCTTCTTCTAGCCTTTAATAAGTTATTTTCTGCAGCCCGGTTCATTTTGTGCCATTTTGTTCCAATCTACTTTCATTTCATACCTGTAACCAATTCGTTATGTTTCCACTTAGTTAACCAATGATATCAGTGTATTTTTCTTTGTAGTTGTCTGTTTTAATGAATAACTAGTTATAGAATAGTTCGATCTTATTACAGAGAGATTCACAAGTCATTCTTTTCCAAGACAGGTCTGAAAGCATGTTGACCACTTTGACCTTTTGCCATTTCATGTCCAACCGTCTGTCAGGGAGTATCCACCAGGGGGCGTTTGGTTTATAAAGCATAATCAACTTTTTTTGCTGATAAACTGTCTAAATAGGTTCTTAAGAGTTCAGTTGTTATGTTTCTGTTTGCCATCATGTGGGGAGTCATCAACTGGAAGTACACTGTCAGACTTTTTACATAAACTGGAAAGTGCATCATGCATAAACTGTATAAGGATCTTAGGGTGACAGAGGATCTTGGGGTGACAGAGGATCTTGGGGTGACAGAGGATCTTGGGGTGACAGAGGATCTTGGGGTGACAGAGGATCTTAGGGTGACGGAGGATCTTGGGGTGACAGAGGATCTTGGGGTGACAGAGGATCTTAAAGTGACAGAGGATCTTGGGGTGACGGAGGATCTTGGGGTGACGGAGGATCTTGGGGTGACGGAGGATCTTAGGGTGACAGAGGATCTTGGGGTGACGGGGGATCTTGGGGTGACGGAGGATCTTGGGGTGACAGAGGATCTTGGGGTGACAGAGGATCTTGGGGTGACGGAGGATCTTGGGGTGACGGAGGATCTTAGGGTGACAGAGGATCTTGGGGTGACGGAGGATCTTGGGGTGACGGAGGATCTTGGGGTGACAGAGGATCTTGGGGTGACAGAGGATCTTGGGGTGACGGGGGATCTTGGGGTGACGGAGGATCTTAGGGTGACGGAGGATCTTAGGGTGACAGAGGATCTTGGGGTGACGGAGGATCTTAGGGTGACAGAGGATCTTGGGGTGACGGGGGATCTTGGGGTGACGGAGGATCTTGGGGTGACAGAGGATCTTGGGGTGACAGAGGATCTTGGGGTGACGGAGGATCTTGGGGTGACGGAGGATCTTAGGGTGACAGAGGATCTTGGGGTGACGGAGGATCTTGGGGTGACGGAGGATCTTGGGGTGACAGAGGATCTTGGGGTGACAGAGGATCTTGGGGTGACGGGGGATCTTGGGGTGACGGAGGATCTTAGGGTGACGGAGGATCTTAGGGTGACAGAGGATCTTGGGGTGACGGAGGATCTTGGGGTGACGGAGGATCTTAGGGTGACGGAGGATCTTAGGGTGACGGAGGATCTTAGGGTGATGGAGGATCTTATGATGTTGTAGGATTTTACGGTGCAGTAGGCTCCCACAGTACCGTAGGGTCTTATGATACAAAACCTTCCTTGCTGGGTTGAAACTGACCAACGGTTGGTACAATATCTTCAGTAATTGGCTACTTTTCATAATCGCTAAAGCATCAAAGGACCACAGTTAAAAATGGCAAAGGGCTGAAGTGGCCAGCCTCCTGTCCTACGTAAGGCAGGGCACTGTAGGGGAGGGTTCATGTCATGTTAGACATTTGATTGGTCTCCAACAGCTGGTGATGAATGAAGTTGAAGTGTTGAAGCAACATCCTGGTGAGTCCAGCAGAAAGTTGCTTCCTAACGAGATGAAGAGTGTTCCTCCTCCTCCTCCTCCGCCGTCTGCTGATGCACCATAACGTCATGACGATCAGTTCACTTCTTTCTTCTCTAAAACATGATGGAGTGTAATGTGTGTTTCCTTTTAAAGACTTTGGTGCAAATTTTGATTCTTTCTCACTGGTTTGACGAGGTTGGACAGAAGACATGTCAGTGAAATGGAGATCCGTGAGATCTTAACCATTTCATTACGAGGGACCTGATTGTCCTGGAGGCCCTGGCTGCTCTGGAGTCGCCATAGTAACGGGACCGGATCACAGCGATCCTCCATCAACGGACTCTCCAGAGAGAAACTCTGGAAAACTGACCCGGCAGACAGGATGTTACTGTGCTACATTAGCATTGACGTTTTATATTAACTGTTTATGTTTGATGACTAAAGATGAACATAAACGGAGATGCATAAACTTCAGATTCAACAAGAAGAGCTTAGTCACATTAGAACAGCTGATTTAATATCTACGCAGCAGGAAGCTGGGCAGGATGAGCCTCTGATAAAACCATGAAATCGAACATTATGCACTTTTAATAGGCAGCAGCAGTTTGGTTTTGTTTTAGTTTATTGTTTTTACTGATTCTTATAAAAACGAAGCACATTACACTGGCTAGTTCTAGTAAGCTTCCATCTACGCTGTGTTTTTATGAATCTACGTAAAAATGGATCATTGTTGATGATTTTTGCGCCAAATCTGTTGAAGAATTATGCAGTTTGCCGTCATTTCTTTATTGGTTGATCAGAAAAGGATTATTTGGTTTTATGATTTGCTGATGATTTTTTTTATTTCTATTGTTTGTTTTCACAGATTTGATCAGAAACGGAGAGAAAAGTTTGAGGGGATAATTTTATTATTAACAAGCCAGACTCTCATTGTAATAAGTTTGATTATTGTTGTTCGATTCTGTGTTCATTTGTACTTTTTTAAGCGGTTTGGGATGAAATCATGCCTTAATGCAATAAACGGTGTCAATTCAACATGTTTCAGCTCCACAGCAGCAGAACCTGGTGGCCACCTGGAGACCAGCAGCCAATCAGGGTTAATCATTAATCACAACAGACACGTTTGGACTCGTCTGCTTGTTCAAACCAGAAGGTGTGACAGGAAAACGGCCTGTAGTCAAATACTCGCCGCAAAAGAAACTTTTTTATTGAAAGTTTTATGTTTTCGCGGCTCATTTCACTCCCTGCTGCGGATGTTTTAGCAGTAAACTGTACGACCAGCGAGATTAAAATACTTCAGCCATAAACCAACTTTACACTAATCATCTTTTACGGAAGGATCTTCGCCAAGAAAGCAGCAAAAACATTTTTTAGAGTTTAACAGCAGAAACAAAGAAGTTTGAAGAGCTTCTGGAGCGAGTCATGCTTATTTCCTTTAAAACCCTTTAAAACAAAACCCAGATCAGTTCTGCAGCTGATCTCAGTCAGACGCCAACTTCCTTATCCGGCCAAGCCCAGAACATCGGATCTTCAGACGGTGAGTTCTGATGGCGACCAGATTAACGTTCATCTGAAGAGCTTCGCCCAGCGATAACATCCAACATGGCTGCCTGTGACACTCTGAGAACGGCAGGTTTGGATTTTATTCAAGGGTTCCAAAGTAAACTGGGTGGAAACCAAATGCATGCCACACTTTTCAGATTCCGCCTCATAACTACGAAGCATTTTGTGTTGTTCTGCCAAACCAAAACCCAGTTAGGTTTGATTGGAGTGTGAAGCTGATGACGACCTGAAACCAAAGAGATGCTCCAGCTTTCAGCCAGCTGCGCAGCACAGCCGTGTCTGTCCAGACTTAGAAACCGGACCCAGGCGTCGCCATCACCACGGCTCAACCCGTTTCAGGCGTCGCCATCACCATGGCTCAACCCGTTTCAGGCTTTGTTTCCTCGCCTTGTATAAAAAATGTGCTTTTCCATCCCAAATCTGCTTTTAATTAAACTGGAGGAAGGCAGCAGGGCGAAAACACGGCTTATCCGCGTCCCTGCGGCCCGCGGCGCCGGGATCGGCCCGAATAACTCAGATTCCCGGAAGCAGCAGGACGAGGCCCGGTTCTGCATCTGGACAGTCACCTGGAGTGATGAAGGTGATGCTGTGGGGATGAAGAAGCAGCTGCTGCTCTGTGGGGGGTGAACTTCCTCCCCAGCCTCGTTTGTGTCCATCCACAGGTGGCTGTGTGTGTGTATGTGTGTGTGAGTGTGTGTGAGTGGCTATGTGTGTGTGAGTGGCTATGTGTGTGTGGCTGTGTGTGAGTGTGTGTGTGAGAGTGGCTGTGTGTGTGTGTGTGAGAGTGGTTGTGTGTCTGTGAGTGTGTGTGTGTGAGTGGCTGTGTGTGTGTGTGTGTGTGTGTGTGTGAGTGGCTATGTGTGTGAGAGTGGCTGTGTGTGTGTGTGTGTGTGAGTGGCTGTGAGTGTGTGTGTGTGTGTGTGTGTGAGAGTGGCTGTGTGTGAGAGTGTGGCTGTGTGTGAGAGTGGCTGTGTGTCTGTGAGTGTGTGTGTGTGAGTGGCTGTGTGTGTGAGTGGCTGTGTGTGTGTGTGGCTGTGTGTGTGAGTGTGTGTGGCTGTGTGTCTGTGTGTGAGAGTGGCTGTGTGTCTGTGAGTGTGTGTGTGTGTGTGAGTGGCTGTGTGTGAGTGTGTGTGTGAGAGTGGCTGTGTGTGTGTGTGTGAGAGTGGGTGTGTGTGTGTGAGTGTGTGTGTGTGAGTGGCTGTGTGTGAGTGTGTGTGTGTGTGTGTGTGTGGCTATGTGTGTGTGTGGCTGTGTGTGAGAGTGTGGCTGTGTGTGAGAGTGTGTGTGGCTGTGTGTGTGTGTGGCTGTGTGTGTGAGTGTGTGTGTGTGTGTGTGTGAGTGTGTGAGAGTGGCTGTGTGTGTGAGTGGCTGTGTGTGTGTGTGTGTGAGTGGCTGTGTGTGTGTGTGTGTGTGGCTGTGTGTGAGAGTGTGTGTGGCTGTGTCTGTGTGTGAGTGTGTGTGTGTCTGTGTGTGAGTGTGTGTGTGTGAGTGTGTGTGTGCGGCTGTGATGGGCCCAGATAACACTATCTCAGTGGACCCAGGGTCCCTCGCCCCTCCTGACCCGGATTCTTCTGCTTTATCGCCTCCTCTGCGAGGTTCTGCTTCCCTCCGACTGTTTGCTGACGTTTTATTGCCTCTGCAGCGTTTCTGATTAGAGTCAGGCATAAACAAGACAGCCTGAGTGATTCGTTTTGGGGTGAAGCAGAAAAACGAGACCCACAAATTACATCCTTTTGTTGCTGCAAAAAGAAAAACATGTTTTATAACCCGGAGGATCAGATAAGAGCTGCTGAAACCTGGATCCTGCTCTCTGGGGCCTGACGGCGTTTTTCTAATGAGTTCAAGTGGTGTGAATATTTTTAAATCTTTTCAAATTAAAACATTCTGTTTTTAACATTAATAAAACATCTTAGTTAAATAGATCTTCATTTGAGGTTTCTGTTCACATATTTTCACAAATGTTGACTAAATTTTCCAGTTCAACATTTTATAAAAACAGAAAACCTGACAGTTTTATCTCTGGAATGAGAAAAGGATCAGTTTTGGTGAATCCCTAATCATTTGTGTTGTTCAGTGTTTATGTTGATTGATTCGTTCTGCTGTGACGTTCCTGCTCCTCATGTATGGAACACCAAGAGGGCCAAAAAGATGTGAAATTTCACGTCTTTCCTACAAAGTATGGCAGGAATCTGTCCAGCATATGAATCCTGACGGATCGTTTTCATCCAATCAGAGTTCAGCGTGGATAAAAACGAACCAATCACAACCAACAAGTCAAAATACTCCAGGAAGCAGATCTGGGCGACGTGAACTTTAAGGTTTTATCACAATTATTCACAACAACAATAAAACTGACAATCAGGATGGTTTATTCTCCAGGTAAATTTAGGTTTGGCTGTAATTAAAGCTCCACAAACACTTTAAAAAATGTGACACGTGTCTTTTTAGGACACCAGTCAGTTAAATAAATAAATAAATGACTCGCATCATTAACTGCCTTTAATATGATTTTCAATTCACTGATATTTGATTATTTCAGTGAAAAAATTGTGCAGAAAATAAATGATTTAAAATTCTCATCATGCCAAAACATGTATCACAACAACCGACGTGATAAATGTTTATCAGGAGACGCTGAACATAAAAACATTTGTGCGTTTGCTGTGCTGCTCGGCTCTGGTTTCCAGAGCTGCATCACGTATTGATGAGCGAGGACAGAACGCGGCGCGCTGACCGTCCATTAGCGGCTCTGCTTCACCAGGAGGGGCTTCGGCAGGAAACGCATCTCAACAGGTTTCCTCAGGCTGCTGATTATGGATGAAATGCTAATGGAGGCTCCGTTCATTCGGCTGAGAGGAAACATGAACGCTGAATTAGAATAAAAGCTGCTGAGGTGCATGAAGACGAGGAGGAAGGGCTTTTATTAGGAGATTATCCAGGTTTCACTATTAGCATGTGGGATCGGTCCACTTGGGTCAGAACCGGATCATTACTTTCACTCAGCTTCACTGGGTCTTATTTCCACCAGTCCAAACAGAAAAGATCTCAGGTTCGGTTTGATGTGCTAATTTAATTTATTCAGGCGTCTGTAAGGACACATGCAGGTGTGGACATCATGGAAACATCCTGCAGGGTCAGAGGTCAAAGACGTTCCTTCTTCAACTTAATGTCGTCCAGACAGGCAGTAAAATTATTAAACCGTTTCTTACATTTTGACAAATTACAACCAAAACTTTCATGCGTTTTATTGAGATTTTATGTGATGGAACAACAAAAAAAGGGTGTTAATTATGCAGGGACTGGAGGGATGTGCAGTTTGATGTTTTCACTGGAGGTGGGACTCAATTCAATTATTAAACCTGTTCAAATGGAGGGTCTGCATCAATTAATCCAATTTAATCAACAAAATCAGCAACACTATCAATGAAAAACCGTTTCTGCCTCCAAGTTATTGAACAAATATCATCAGATCTGAGCATCACGTTCATCTGTCCAGAGTTTCTCTCATCCTTCATGGAGCTTCTTTAGAAATCTGGACGCCAACATTAGCGTTAGCTGCTACATGTTAGCTTTCAGATGCTGTTTTAGGCTAGCACAGCTTTGCTGCTACGCTAACTGCTGTTAGCACAACTTGAATCAGATAATTACAGTTAACCCTTAGTGGAACCAGAGAAGACGCTTCTACTGCTGCTGTTAGCGATGTAGCGTTAGCGATGTAGCGTTAGCGATGTAGCGTTAGCGATGTGGCGTTAGCGATGTAGCGTTAGCGATGTAGCATTAGTGATGTAGCGTTAGCATCAGATTTACAGGCAAAAAGAAATAATAATTAATTGCATCAAAGTTTTTAAGATGTTAAAATCTGTACAGAAGCAGAAATGAACTCATTTGTCGTTGCTTTATGAGCGTAACAGAAACAGAAGACAAAGCTTCCAGCTCAGGATTCGCCTGTTTGCAGTCAGACTCAGACTCAGGTTCTGGTTCTGGTTCTGATTAGGGAACGTCTAAAACTGGTTGCACTGGATTTTACTGAGCTGTGCTTTGCAGGGATTTATTACTTTCTGCTGTTCAGTCACAAAAATCCCAGTAAAACACAGAAATGTCTGCTTGTAATGTAAAAACTTTAATGGGTTTGAACAACAGAAGCAACCGTTTCTACTGCATCTTTGTTTTCTGACCAACTTCTGACTTCAGCAGGAAGATTTGATCACAACAGGAAAACCTGAGGCAGCAAAAGTTTAGGAGGATTTTCACAGATGTTGGGCGACGCATGATGAAGAAATCTCCTTTTATTTATGCTGAATTGTTCTGGGTGTGTGTGTGTGTGTGTGTGTGTGTGTGTGTGTGTGTGTGTGTGTGTGGCAGCTGCTTACCCTCCTCCTGTCTGGCTGTGAGACAATCAACCTCTCCCGCCGCCACAGAGACCGAATCTACAGAGTAAGAATGTCTTTTACTGACCAGATCCTGGATGCCAAGACACACACACACACAGACACACACACACACACACACACACACACACACACACACACACACACACACACACACACACACACACACTGTGTAGAGGCTGGAGCCGGGTCTACAGCGTGGAAAACGAGCCAAGGCGACTCGCACCAGAAAACCAGTCTGGTCGCCTTGGACTCGTTTTCAGCCCAGAAACTCCTGGTTCAACTTTTACTCACGTCCAGATTTTTTACAAATAAAATAAAATGATCACAAAGGGTGACCTTTCACCTTTTGTTTACAGCAGTGGTCCCCAACCTTTTATTACCACGGACCGGTCAAGACTTGGAAACTTTGCTGCGGCCCGGTACCAATTGGTCCACCGACCAATAAAACCCAGACGGTCCGAGTTCGTCCAGACGAGGACAAAACAGATTCCAGATGATTCTGAGAAAATATTCTGCAGACTGACGAGAGAAAGATGGACCTGACAGCTAAACATGGTGGTGGCAGAATGATGCTCTGGGCTGTTTCAAGGAGCAGAAAGTCCATCTGGAAGGGAGAAAACCCACCAAGATGCTGGAATGGTCTAGTCAAAGAACAAGACGCTCGCAGTGCGTGAGAACAGCAGCGCATTCAGCCGCCTCTCCGGCAGCCATGACCTCATCCCGGCCCGTCCATCAGAACCTCCGGATCCGTCAGAACGATTACCGACCGACACCCGATCTGCAGCGCCGCAGCTTCACCAACAATCAGCGCGTTAATAATGCATCCAGGATCAAAGCTGCTGCCGGAGCAGCACAACAAGCGACAAACTCCCTGCAGCCTCTGATGAGGAGGAGAGGCAAACATGGAGGCCAGAGCCGACGCTTCAGCTGTTTCCCAGCATGTGGACCCGGTTCTGCTGGAACCAGAACTTCTGCTCCTCCTCCAGCTGCTCTGAGTCAAACCAACCTGTTCCCCTCCTGGCCTGTGGGGGCGCTGCACCAACAACCACTGAAGGCTTTGGTTGTATTTACCCAGAATGCCCTGTGCTGTAGTCCACTTCCTGCGGTTGGAGCGGTCTCCGGTCCGCTTGGCGTTCACATTCAAACCGAACCAGACCCAGGTTTGGAGGACCAGAGGACCAGAGGTCAGAGGTCGATTAGCGTTCACACCTCATGACTTTAGAGGATTAAAGTGAATGAACTGGGCTGGTGGGAACGCAGCCGAAAACATGCAGAGATAAAAATAAAATATTAAAACTGTAAAGTTTGAGTCTTCCATGACTTCCTGTTTGCTTCAGTTTTCAGAGCTCTCTCTTAGCCACTCATCAAAATGGGAAAGACAAAAAAGCATCTGGAAGCAGATGAGTGCTAGCTAAAGGCTACAGCAGCTGAACTCAGAAACATGCGGGGTCTGTAATTCTGCGCATTAACCCTTTATATTACATGGTGCTGATGGAGGAGAGGCGGAAGGAGCCCCCCCCCCCTCCGGGCCACCGGGGGTTAATTACACTGATTGGGTCCTGAGAGACGCCTGACAGGTGTATCTGAGTGTGTGTGGCTGCGCTTAGCGCGTCAAGAACACTGTGTACTCTAATGCGCATCCCCTTGGAGCGTGTGTGTGTGGTGTGTGTGTGTGTGGTGTGTGTGTGTGTGTGGTGTGTGTGTGTGTGTGGTGTGTGTGTGTGTGTGGTGTGTGTGTGTGTGAGTTAGGTTATGCATATGCATTGCAGCCTCCGTATTTAACTCTCCATTTGCATTTTGTTTCAATTCATTGTGTGTGGTGTGTGTGGGTGTGTGTGTGTGTGTGTGTGTGTGTGTGTGTGTGTGTGTGTGTGTGAGAGCCTCTTCAGGAAGCCTGATTAGCTCTCTGCCTGGAACCAATCGCTGCTCCACACCTGTCTGCCTCTGGAACAGCAGAGCCGTCCTCAGCTCTTCACTGCCTCCTGATGGCAGCAGCTGCAGAGCGACGCAGGCAGGTTTGTACGCACTGATGCTGTTTGTGTGCAGCGGTGAAACTGCTGTTACACAACAGGAGGCTGGCAGGGGAGAACTGCTTTACACACACACACACACACACACACACGCAGCAAAGCTGGCAGGTAGAACAGTCAAATGAGCCTCTGGAGGACGGAGCCATCAGGATCCGCAGGGGAACCAAGAGACGGAAAACAGAAGTGAAGATGGAGAAACGACGAGGAATGAAAACATGAGGCATGAATGAATAAACGGATAAAATACATAAGAACGGCTGAAAGCTTTGTCACGATATTATGGGGTTCCATTATAACAATAAAAACTATTTATTATTCATCATTTTTAGGAAACTGTGTGTCACAGCAATTATAGTCCCACAAACACTTTAAAAACATTCCTATTTGTTTCTGTAGGACACCAGTCACTTTAACAAGTCTGATTTATATCAGTTTATTGTATTCATTTCCAAATTTATTCATATTTATCGATGGTTTCATTGAGTAAATAACACTATTTAGCCTTTATACATCATCAGCTGGAATCAATCATGGAAACGATAAATCAAAATTCCTGTGATAAGAAATTTATCACGATAAAAAACGAGTCAAACTAGATCTTTATCTCTGATGTTCCTCCTTTTGTCCCAGTCATAGATCTGCAGCTGAGACAGATTAATGAAATGATGAGGATCAGAACCCGATACAGCAGAACAAACGGAACCGGTCGACCCGAATCAGACCTGGAACCGCAACCGATGCTGCTGGATTCATCCCAGGAGTTATCGCGATAATATCGCTTTGAGACCGTTTGGGTAAAAATTCAAATTCCAATTAAAATTTAAAAGACATTTGAAATATCCAAAATAAATAAACAACAGAAACAACAAATAAAATGAATTATGAAGTTTCTGCTAGTTGAGATCAAAACACCAGAATAAAAACTTTTATCCAGTTTTCAGCAGGAAGACAAAAACAATAAATTATGCAGATGGAAAGAATTGAGCTCGTTTTAATTCATCGTGCGATAAATTAAAGGCCTGAACAGGAAACGAGCAGACAGGAAGACAGGTTTTCAAAATAAGACAAAAACTAAATTAGTGAGACAATCAGTAATTTAGCAGATCTGATGCTCAATAAGTTTTTTCATTGTTGTTTTTCCAGCTGCGGATGAAACGCGACTGCAGTCAGACATCTGCTGAGCGGTTCAACAACCCAAGAAGAAGAACGCAGCCGCCCCCCTGCAGCGCTCGGTTCACGCAGTAAAGATGGCCACTGCAGCGCTCCGTTTTGGCAGTAAAGATGGCCGCCGCAGCACTCCGTTTAGGCAGGAAAGATGGCCGCCGCAGAGCTCTGTTCACGCAGTAAAGATGGCCGCCGCAGCACTCCGTTTAGGCAGGAAAGATGGCCGCCGCAGCGCTCCGTTTAGGCAGGAAAGATGGCCGCCTCAGCGCTCCGTTTACGCAGTAAAGATGGCTGCCGCAGCGCTCCGTTTACGCAGTAAAGATGGCCGCCGCAGTGCTCCGTTTTGGCAGTAAAAATGGCCGCCGCAGCGCTCCGTTTTGGCAGTAAAGATGGCCGCCGCAGCGCTCCGTTTTGGCAGTAAAAATGGCCGCCGCAGCGCTCCGTTTTGGCAGTAAAGATGGCCGCCGCAGCGCTCCGTTTTGGCAAAAAGATGGCCGCCGCAGCGCTCCGTTTTGGCAGTAAAGATGGCCGCCGCAGCGCTCTGTTTTGGCAGAAAGATGGCCGCCGCAGCGCTCCGTTTTGGCAGTAAAAATGGCCGCCGCAGCGCTCCGTTTACGCAGTAAAGATGGCCGCCGCAGCGCTCCGTTTTGGCAGTAAAAATGGCCGCCGCAGCGCTCCGTTTTGGCAGTAAAAATGGCCGCCGCAGCGCTCCGTTTTGGCAGTAAAGATGGCCGCCGCAGCGCTCCGTTTTGGCAGAAAGATGGCCGCCGCAGCGCTCCGTTTTGGCAGCAAAAATGGCCGCCGCAGCGCTCCGTTTACGCAGTAAAGATGGCCGCCGCCGTCTGCAGATGGATTTTAAAGTTGCTGGTCTCCGGATCAGAACCAGCCGTCGGGATGTTGCTGTAAACATCGTCATCTGTTTGCGTTGCAGCAGTAAAACTTTGCTTTTTGTCAGTTTTCTACATTCTGACAGATTTCTGCTGCTTTCTTGGCTGTCTGACTTTTTCCTCACCGTGTTTTTAATGCTTTCTGCCCAATGGTTCTGTTGATGATCTGATTTACTGTCTTTGTGGATTATTTGAGTTGTTTTCAACATCTGGTGTGAAACGAGGCTCGATATGGAACAAGATCATTTTGTTGAAGAGGTCAGTTCGACAGATTCCCAATCTTTGATCAGTTTGTCTAAAATCTGTTAGAATGTGATCAATTTATTTAATTTGTTACGTTTGAATCGTTTCTCTTCACTTAATCTAAAGTTTATTGTGTCTCTAACTTTCCAGGTTAAATTTTAACATTTCTTTGTGTAACTTTAATTGTTCTGTGGTGCAGAGCAAACGTCCCTGTTGGTTCTGGCTGTGACTCAGTCCAGCCAGAACCGGTCCAGCTGTCTGTCTGTCCTTGATGGACCAGAGACTCGTCCCCACAGGACAAACATCGGGTCCTGCGCCAGCTGGGCCCGACGCTTCTGACCTTTCATCATCTGGGAGACGAAAGAAAAGCAGGAGAAGAAGAAATGTTCAGCCAGATCTGGACCAGAACCAGAACCAGGTCCAGCTGAGTATGCCAGCAGACGGCTCAGACGAGGACAAAGAGGACAAAGAGGACAAAGAGGGCGAGACGCAGCAGACGGTGTGTCCGCTGCAGAGACAGCTGGGACGTTTCCAGTTTTTCCTGAGTTTTCCTGCATTGTGTTTCAGGAACGTTTTAAACGATGTGGTCGGATCGTCCTGTTGGTTTCCACTCAGTCAGTCAGCCGCTGCTGCTGCATGTCAAACATCCAACCAGGAAATATCTACACCATTAGAAACACAAGAAAAGGCTCTGGGAAAAATGTCTCCCCTCGGCTGGGATTAAAGAAAACTGTTCATTAATATGATAATTAATATAAGATGTTAAACCTGAAAACTGTAGCTTCATGGCTAAAATATCACTAAGTTTGACACCACGTCTAGTTTTGTAGGACTGGACACCGGTCTTGGTCTCTGACCCCTTTTTGATGGTCTCCCTCTCGTCTCGGGATTTTATTTCAAGACCACAACTGTAAAATTATCACTAACTTGCCAGCATATTGTCCAGTTTATATCAGCATCTTTGTTTCCACTGGATGTACATGCAGATTCAAATCAAAGCAACACCGTGACTTTCTAGCCTCATGTTTCCGCTGTCGGCCGTCGCCTCCCCTTTAACTCGCAGGCGCCTCTCTGGCACATGCGCAGTGGTTTCCTCTGAGCGGCAGAAGTCCGTCTGATCGTCAGTGATAGAAACCCTATGCTACATAGATCATCAGACATGGCGACATGTAACTTCAGCAGCGCGTCGCTTCA